>NC_081391.1:5072047-5372047 GCF_030684315.1 Stegostoma tigrinum
CGAAACAATCAGCATTTACCAGCAATTATTATTTAGATACAAATATATGACAATAAAGAAAAACTTAATAATTTCCTATTACAAGGACTTTTTAAAAATGATCCAAATGATGGAATTTCTTCTCACGTTGCATTTCTAGCATTGTTTTGATAATTATCATCCTTCCTTCAGGGCTGGCCAGCAATTTGTCCCAGCTCTGATAACACCATGTTTTATTCAGGATTACTGAAGTAAATTCTAGCATTTCCAATCATGAGATAAACACAGATCAAGGATTAAATCTCTCATCTGTAGTTGTCATCTCTTTGTCTTCATCACATCACACTAAGCGTTCACTGAATGAACCATCAAGGAGTCCTGCAAAACTTGTTTTATACAGTTCAGTGACGAAGTTAATGCTATTTCTGAACATTAGCAGGTATCTGAAATCCTTAAAATTTCCTAGGCATTCTGTGAAGGAGTACCTATACTGTACTCAATACCCAAAGCAGTGAGACAATCTTTGCAACAACCAGAAACAGATACAAAAATAAACAGCAGAACATCTCCTTCCTTTTAATATGCAATTTGTCAAATTTTATTCAAGTAACACTTAGTTGCTCCAATTGCCTGAGCCAAACGTTTTTTGGAGAGAGGTTTGTTTTCAAGAACAAAAATGAAATGAAATCCAGGTTTAGCTTTCCCATTTCTTGTTGCGGCTGAACACATCAGACAGGCAGACTGTTAGTCTGCCAAAAAATCTTTGAAACTTGGTTAAAGAAAATATTCAATTGACTATTAAAACAAATGTCAGTTCAAACTATTGACGCACAGCTGGTTAACAATATTGTTTTCACCTACCTCAGCTGCACCTCTCAATTATGCAGAGTCATACTGAGGTATGAGGTTGAGGTTTACAGGACATTATTTCCCCATCCTCCTTATTAAAAGTCATTTGACTCATAGAATCCCGACAGAGTGGGAACAGGCCATTCGGCCCAATAGGTCTGCACCGCCCATCCTAAGACCCATTCCTCTAACCCCACATTTCCCATGTCTAACACACCTAACCTAAACACCCCTGGGCACTATGGGCAATTTAGCATGACTAATCCACCTAGCCTGCACATCTTTAGACTGTGGGAGGACACCGGAGCACCTGGAGGAAACCCACAAAGGGGAAGATGTGAAAACTCCACACAGACAGTTGCCCGATGGTGGAATTGACCCCGGGTCCCTGGCGCTGTGAGGCGGCAGTGCTAACCACTGAGATTTGGGAAACCAACCGAAGAGTTGAGTCATTTTATACTGCTGGGTTGTTCACTGCCTCAGGGGAAGACTTCCATCCTCATTGTAGGAAGCAGTCCATCAACACCAGATTGTGAGCACTGGTCATTGCTGGAACTACAGCCAGAACTTGAAGAGAAGGTTACGGCAGTTGGACTGAAGGTAAGTCTGGGGCATAGGTGGGGCCCGACTGGTAGGTTGTTAGGTCATGGAAACAGGAATGCATTCAGAATTTGATCTTCAGTTATACCAACTGAGACTGTTCCATAGATTTAATTAAAGCAACTATGGTAACACAGTGTATTGGAGCTCGAGCATACTGTACTCAAAACTGTTGGATGCCATTTCCTTATACAATTATTTCCTGATTTTAACATAAATCTGAGAAGTGAGAGAGTCATTTACTGCCCTAAATGTCCTGGAGAAGGTGGTGGTGCCATTTTAAACTGCTGCATTCTGTATTATGAATGCACTTTTGTTGAGACATTGGGTAGGAAGTTTCATGATTTTGATTATGTGATGTTGAGATAGCATATATCCAAATGAGGGTGGTGTGTCAAATGAATGGGACAGAGTTTCTATGTCCACAATACCACTGGCTTGGGCAATAAAACTGTAGGATCGCAAAGAAAACCTTGACAAGTCACTGGATATTTGCAGTACAGGTTAGAAGGCTCACCTACAAGAATGGAGAAAAGAACTTGACAGCAAGTAATCTTTAACTTCGAAACTCCCAGTTACAGAGTGACAATGAACCTAAGGTTTAAAGCGTGATTAAAGCAACTACTTCAAAAACTTTACAATATCAAAATTAAAAGTAAATTTTCAGCTTCAATGTTATTTGTCTTCCACTGAATATGTGTTGTTACCAACTGAGTAGATGGGACTTAAGTGATGATATTCTAACAGAAGGTCTATAAGGCTTTGTCAGTTTCACAGGATATGCAATTGATATTTTACACACACATCCCAAATTTGTAGCGATCATCCACTGGACAAGCCAATGCACAGACGACAAAAGGATACACAATTTGTTTTGAGTCTGACTGAGATGAAGTTCTACCCTGTAGATTCTTCAATAAGGTGTGTATAATCTCAATGTCCTTCTGCCCCATATTAACCACTTTGCCATTTTGCTGCTCAAGCTTAAATGTAATTAAATCACGTAAATGATAAAACATTATTAATGTTTATCATTTTACTTAACACATAAGATTTCTGACATAAAATGAGAATGAATGGTAGATGCAAATTCACTCACAATAATGATAGTGGGATGTATCATTGCTCAATGCCAAACTACTGTGAATCATTTATATATTTAGTTTTGTGAAATGATTTGGCTACTTAAATGTTAACTGCCATTTACCTGAGTTGCCAACTACTACTTTTTACAATGATGTATTAAATAGTTCATTGTCTGTCACAAAATCCTTTTCCAGCCCAATTATTTTTAATTGATGTGATCATCTGTAATGTTTTAATTAGGTATTTGAGACTGCAGTGAAGTCATTAATAATGAATAAAATTCCTCCCGCTACTGGTGTTCTAAAACTACTGAAATTATGCAAAACAGTAATCGTAGTGCAACATTTGGAGGGTTATCTATGGAATCAGGGTGGAGATTTACTCTCTCACTTGTGGCCCTCTACACTCTGAGTTCCTGATTTGAACCATACTAACACTAGAAGATGCCACTCAGTGACCACTGGTTTAGGACCTGGTATGGGCCCCCACTTGGTTTCCACTGCTTTTTCAGCTGGTTGCAGGAAGATAACTTCCACATCCTCAAGGTGCTTGATGCCTCTAAAAGGCATCAAACTTGTCTCCTGCCCAGTTATATTATGTGCACTAGAAGTCTGCATCACAAGGTTGGTGCAGGTAAGTTGCAGGATTGGAATCCAGAATTCATCTGGACGTCAAGTTTTCAATCCTGCTTTAAAAATCTGGCCCCAAACATTTTACTAATAGTAAACAGGGAAAATCACAGGGACTGCCAGCTCAGGCTCTTTTACACCTCTTAATTACATAATTTGCACAAGTAACAAATGTACTGTCCTTCTTGATAGGGGAAGAAGAGGTAACTTGAAAATATTTATTACTAAGTATTCCCTTCCTTAATTATCAGCACAATATGTCAAATGTTGGGGAGTTTACTGGTGAGAAAAGGTAATACATACACCTGTGTTTAAGTTCTGCACATGGTTTTCACTGTAACATAAAGTATGGAAACTATATCCTTAGTTTTTAGGCCAGCTAACAGAAAAGTTTACTGTGTGATAACATAGAAAGGTGAGACTTATTAAAAATAGTTCTCAAGATGTAGGTATCAGTAGAAATACCAGTGATTTATTGCTCACTTGTAGCTGCCCTTGAGATGGTACTAGGGAGCTTTGTTCTTGACTACTGTAGGCATGTGGTGAAGACGATCCCGATTGTGTTTGGTAGGGAAATCCAATATTTTGGCCAATTAACAATGACAAAACTACCAAATTAGGCCACTTTGGCTTAATTGAGTTTCAGATCAAGCGTAACAGTAGAAATGTAAAAGTACAAAATGTCATGGAGAATGGTTATAATCTCTCTTCCTGGAGATGGTCACCAGTAGGCAGTGGGCGTGATAGGAATGTTACTTGTCATGCATCAGCGTAGGCTTAAAAACTGACCAGATTTTACTGCATGTAAGAATGGTTGCTTTATTATTTGAAGAGTTGAGAACGTTGACTACTGCAAAAAAAACAGTGAACAGTTCCAATTCTCACATTACAATGGATGAAAGGCCATTGATGAAACAGCTGAAGGCCATTACACTGAAGTTCACCAGTGATATTCTCGACAATTTAAATCATCATACTAGATACGATTCAAACTCCTGGAGATTTCCCAATTCTGTTGACAGCAATTTTACTAGGCATTCTTAGCCTGACATTTGGTCAAATGCTGCCTTAAAGTTAAGAGAAGTCATTCACTTTAATTTAGCTCTTTTTATCCATATTTCGACTAAGACAGTAGTGACACCTGGAACTGAATGAACCGAATGTAAGGCATACTCAGCACAGCTAAGCAGGTTATAAGCAACTGTCAACTGATTCATTGTTGACGATATTAATAATTGAAGGTAGGCTGATAGGTTGATAATGAAGAGATAGTGAAGAATTGACTAACTTGGTTTGGATAGGTTACTCAATTAGTCTTTCAATTCTAGAGTTTGACAAATCGAAAACAATAAAATAAAAAAAATTTTCTTTTGCCGTTTAAATGTCAAAATTGGGGAATACATTGACAATTTAGAGGATGATATTTGTTATTTATAGTTTATAAAATAATTATAAATTCATACAAATTGTGAGATAAATGGAAAAAAAAGTAGACATCTGTCCATTATTGATTTTTAAAAACTAAGGATAATTGTTGATTCTGTTCAAATAATATGTCTAATTTTAATTTGTAGCAGACATTGATACGTTTCTGAGCCTTACCAACGCATTAGCTGTCATGTCTTTTTAAGGTCACAATCTGAAATTTTTCAGCAAGTCTGATGTTGATTCATAAAAGGTTATACAAACAGCTTACATTTGTGAACTGCATTTAGATTAGGCAGTATTGCAGCCAACACAGCATGCATGATAGAAACTGTCAGATCAGTAAGTTACTCATATAGCAATACATCCGAACATAACCCCACCTGTTTCAGAAAAAGAATCAAGGCCTCAACTGTGTCACTGCTCAATTCTTCTGATTTTAGCTCTGCTGCCACCTGTAGGAACTGCTTCATATCAGCCTCAAAAACAATATTCTTGCAGTGATATTTCAAAAACTATCAAAACATAAAATATCCATGGTTACTGGAACACACCTAAGAACCATACAATTGATATCCAGTCGAAGTAATTATTAAAGAGTATTATCATGATTGCAACATGGTATGTTATTAAAACTTTCTGGAGGTCTGTATGAATTTTTGATCCTTAATGTATCTGAAATCATTAGCACAGGAGGAGGTCATTCTGCCAGCTCTCTGGTTCAGAAATTTAATTTCACTAGTCTCACTGTCTGACCTTATCAGGGGGCCAGCAAATAATGTCCCTTCAGGGGCTCATTCAGCTCTCAGTAGAAAAACAGAGTCAAATTTTCCTCCATCGTCCTTTCAGGCAGCACATTCATATTCTAACTACATGTTGCGTAAAAATTTTTTTTGCATGCAGTGTTCTATGATTCTCTTGCCAATTGCTTAAATTAGTGCTTTCTGGTTCTTGAACCTGCCTGCAAATGAGAACTCTCTATATACTCTGTCAAGACCTATCAATATTTTGAAAACTTCTACCACATTTTCCATTTTGTCTAATGACAACTGCACTGGCTTCTCCAATCTATCCTGGAACCATTCTTGTAAAGCTTGTAGAACTCTCACTAAAGCCTTCACATCCTTCCTGAAGTGTGGTAATTAAGAAAGTCTTTATTGTTGGTTTGTTATAGTAGTTGGAATTTAAGAATAGTGCAGTCTTGTTTTGTGTGTACAGGCTGCTGATGAGGCTGCCCCAGATCGTTGTGTGCAGTTTTGCTCCTTGTATTTAAGAAAGATGTGGGGGTTGATTAACTCAGTTAGTTGGATGGCTTGTCTGCAATGCTTAGTGACACCAACAGTGTGGTTGCAATTCCTACTTCATCTGAGGTTACTATGCTGGACTCTCCTAAATCTCTCCCCTTGCCTCCTGTGTGGTGATCCTCAGGCCAAACCACCAGAGACTACGGTAACTTTATTTAAGAAAGGATATAATGGCACTGAAGGCAATTCAGAAGAGATTAGGCAGACCACTAGGATTAATGCATTGACTTACCAAAACTGCTGAAGCAGTTAGAATTTTATTCATTAGCGTTTAGAAGAATGATGGGCAACCCTATTGAAACATACAAGATCTTTAGGGGGCTTCATAAGGTAGATATTGAGAAGATGTTTCCACTAGTGGGAAAACTCAAACTAGGGGCCAAAGTTACAGAATTAGGGGACATTCATTTTGAAACTAAGATGCCAAGGAGTGTATTCTCTAGAGGCATGGCAAACATTTGAAATTCTCTGCTCCAGAGGGTTGTGGAGGCTAGGTCACTGCAAGCATTTAAAGAAGAGGCAGATAGATTTTTGAAATATCGAGGAATTGAGGGCTATGAGGAGTTGGTTTGAAAGAGAAGTTAAGGCCCGGGCGCCAATCTTTCTGAATGGGCATACTTACGCTCTGATTTCTAAAGTTTTTATGTTCATTAGGGATTTTCAAATCTGCTTCCTTGCAATGCAAGTAATTAAACACCATATTAATTTCTAACACTTTCTTGGTCACTGGTTGCCAAAATCACTTGTTTGTTTACAAACAGCAGACAGGCCATAGTCTCCTTTAATACTTCAGTTCATTACAATCATATGACAATTCTTTGCAACACAGTAATGTCCAAATGTCCACATTCCAGTCTTTATTATCCATAAATATATGCATTCCCAATGTTACAACATCATAAGCTGCTAGTTCAGTGATGTTCATGCCAATCCTGCATCAGTGCCTTTAGACATGAGAGGACCCATAACAGACAATTAAAAAATTTATGAAAAGGAGTTTACCATAAAAAAAATTCTGCTGGTAAAGGACTGGCTCTCAGCTTCATGTGCTCAAAATAAAATCTTAATCTTTTTTGTAGGTTTTAATTAATTATTTTTCCCAAAATGAAATTATTGTCTCATTTAAAATTTTTGTAGCTTTACCAACTTGATGTAAATACCTACCAAATATAAGCAGTGGCCGAGGAGAATTACAACCCCCATTACATGCTAAGTTCAGCTATTGTGGACAATATAAATAGCAAATTTAGCTCCCAGATTAATTTAAAGATAGATTAGTTGGTTTCTGATAGCTGCAATGTGACCATAATATTACAGCAGCATATCACATCAAAGGGGGAGATCTCTTTTATTATTCTTACAGCCTCCTTACTTTTCAGTTATAAGTTTGTGAAAGATGACAACATTGGCCACCCAACTCGTAACCTGTGTGGCTGTGTGCAGGCTTGGTCTCAAAACCACTCCCTGGATAAATCTCCAGCGGAATATGTGCTCAGCACTTGGATGGTAACAATGAGACTTGCACAGATCTTGCACAAATCGGCAGATGTAGAAAGACCATAAGATACAGGAACAGAATTAGGCCATTTGGCATTGAGTCTGCTCCATCATTTGATCATCAATGGTTTTTCTTACTCCATACTCCTCCCTTTTCTCCATAACCCTTGATTACCTTACTAATCAAGAATCTCGCATCTTAAATAGTCAAAGACTGCTTTCTGCAGCAATGAATTCCATGGATTCACCATCCTCTAGCTGAAGAAATTCCTCAACTCAGTTCTAAAGGGGTCTCCCTTCACAATGAGGCTATGCTCTCAGGTCCTAGTCTCTCCTACTAGTGGAAGGACTTTATCCACTATCCAAGCCTCTCACTATAATAAAGTTCCAATCAGATCTCCCCGCCCATCCTTCTAAACTACACTGAGTGCAGAGCTACAGTCCTCAACCCACCTCATATGATAAGCTTTCCTTCCCTGGGATCATCCTTGTGAACCCCCAATGAACACCCCTTTCAACATGAGCACATCCTTCCTTAGATATGAAGCCAAAAACTACTCACTATATGCCAAATGTGGTTCTGACTACAGCCTGAAACAACCTCAGCAGTACATCTCTACCCTTGTATTCTAGTCCTCTAGAAATGAATGCTAACATTGAATTTGCATTCTTAACTGCTATATGAACCAGGATGTCAACCTTAAAAGAATCTCGAACTAGTACTTGAGTCCCTTTGTGCCTCAGATTTCTGAAGCCTTTCCCTATTTAGTCAATAGTCTACACCTCTATTCTTCCCACCAAAGTGCATAACCTCGCACTTTCCCACATTGTATTCCACCTGCCATTTTTTTTACCCACTCTCCTAGCCTGTCTAAGTCCTCCTACAGCCTCCCCACTTCCTCAACATGATCTGTCCCTCCACCCATCTTTGTGTCATTTGCAAACTTTGCACAATGCCCTCAGCTCCTTTGTCCGGATTGTTAATGTATAATGTGAATTGTTGTGGTCCCATAATTGACTCCTATAAACTCTGCTAGTTACCAGCTGTCATCCTGAAAAAGACTCCTTTATCTCCACTTTCTGCCTTTTGCCAGTCGGCTAATCCTCTATCCATGCCTGTACCTTGCCCCAAACGCCATGGTCTCATATATTCTTTAGCAGCCTCCTGTCTGGAACCTTGTCAAAGGACTTCTGGGAATCCAAACAGATCACATCCACTGGTTCTCCTTTGTCTAACAAGCTTGTTACCGCCTCAAACAAAATTCTAATAGGCTTGTCAGACATGACTTCCCCTCGACAAAGCCCAATTTTTACCACACACTTGCAAGTACTCTGCAATCTCATCCATAATAATGGCCTCTAAACTATTATCACTGACTGATGTCAGGTGAACCAGCCTATAATTTCCCATCTTCTACTTCCCTCGTTTCTTAAACAGGGGTGTTACATTAGCTATTTTCCAATTCTGTTGTTGAAAGTTAAGGGACCTTCGCTGACTCCAGTGATTCCTGAAAAATCACTGCCAATATGTCCACAATCCCCTCAGGTACCTCCTTCAGATCTTTGGGGTGTAGTCTATTCAGTCCGGCTGATTTATCCACTTTTAGACCTTTCAGCTTCCCCATCTTGTTATCCTTGGCGATAGCAACTGTGCCCACCTACCCCTGACCCTCTAAGTTCTGGTATGCTACTGAAACCTCCTGCCCAACACTTTCCGTTCCCCCCGACAACTCCTTTCGTTCCCCCCACCACACAGTACCTTCCAAAACCATGACTGCTATTAACTAGATGGGCAAGGGAAGCAGATACAAGGGAACATCACCACCTGCAAGTTCCTCCCTAAGCACTGACCATCCTGACATGGAAATATAACACAACTTCTTCACCGCTGTTGGGTCAAAATTCTGTAATTCACTCCTTAATGGCATTGTGGATCTATGTATTGCACATGGACTACAATGGTTCGAGAAAGTTGCTAACCACCGCCTTCTGAAGGGCAACTAAAGTTGGGCAATAAATGGGGGCTAAGCCTATGATGCCACATGAAAGTTGTCAGTATTTACAAAGTATTCAGTTTTATTTCCTTTATTCATTCACAGGATGAGGGTGTTGCTTTTGGGCAGTATTTCTTGCCCACCCCTAATTGCCCAGAGGGCAGTTGAGAGTCAACCACATTGCTGTGGGTCTGGAATTACACGTGGGCCAGACTGGGTAAGGATGGGAGTTTTCTTCCCTAAAGGACATCAGTGAACCAGATGGATTTTTCTTGGTAATCCGCAACAGCTTCATGGTCATCACTAGATTACTGATTCCAGGTATGTTTTATTGAATTCAAATTCCACCATCTGCTATGGCAGGATTCAAACCCAGAATGTTATCTTGGTCTCTGGATTAACAGTCCAGCAATAATGCACTGGGCCATTGCCTCCCCCATGTTTAAATGAGAATACATAACTGGTACTCAGGCTGAATCATCACTCTGTATGAGAGATTTTCAAGAAAAGCCTTTATCAGGGTCTTAACAAAAGAAGATCTTTTAACAAGGTTTTAGTAGAATCTTTTTCTATGGGTCACAGTTTCTGTGGTTTTGTTTCCAGCTTATTCTCAACCACTTACTCATAAAAGTAAAAACATCATGTTTAATGCATACTGTAATTTTAATCAGGTATATAACAAAGTAGAATCTGCTTTAACTCATTTCAGTGTTCCTTACCAGGGCAGAAAGTCTGAGAAATCCAGAATTGAAAAGGCATCTCTGTGAGGAATTCACCATTGTGAAAAGCAGGAATCGACTCCAGGGCTGTGACACCACATGGCAAACTAAATAAACAAGATGTTCTTCAATATTTGGAGTGGATCTTCAAAATAACACTTTATTTCACACACTCTTTAGATTAGGATTAAATAAAATCCAGACACTTCACTTGCTTCTCTATTGCATGGTGGCTGGACCTCTGTGCTAACTCTCTATATGTTAGTAACTATTATGCACCAATTTTGTTGACAGCTACAATTCTAATCAATATGCTGCTCTACTATGAGCCATCCAAATTTCCAAGTTTTATTCTGTATATTTTTGCTATAGAATTGAGTTATAACTACTTTATGACAGTAGACTGAGTTGGAAACAACTTCTGATTTTCTAAACCCATGGTTAGTCAGTCTTTTTGCAAGAGTAAAAATGTCAATTGCATGGGATGCAGGTTTAAGGTAAAAGGGGAAAAGTCTGTGAGAGGCAGGTTTTTTTTTACAGAGGGTGGTGAAGTGGCCAGACTGCGCTCCGTGAGGAGGTAGTAGAAGCAGATAGAATAGCAATGTTTAAGAAGCACCTTGACAGATACACGAATAGGTAGGCAATAGAGGAATATGGACTGTGAACAGGCAAGGGATTTTAGTTTAGAGAGGCAGCGCAGGCTGGGTGGACTGTACGGCCTGCTCCAATTCTGTTCTTTGTTCTTTAAAATCAGTCCCCCAAATGCTCTTGTGTTTTTTGACCTTTGCCACATTCATTGTCCTTCAAGTCCTGAACGAGCTCATTGCAATGTAAGGTTATATAGCATGATCAGCTGCAACAACAAAAAGGAGTTTTTCAGCTTGATGAGTTTGGAAAAATTGATCATCAAGCTCTACATCTGTTCATAAATTATTAGGATGATGCTTTTTGGAAAGCCTTGCACTTGTTTCTGAGAAAACAAGCAAAAATTGTTACCCTTGCAACACAGATTTAAAAATTCCTAATCAGCATATCTTCATTCTGCAGACAGAGAATGGCTGAGGATAAAGAACAGTGAAGCAACATCTATCAGATACAACACGCTTAAAAGAATGCACAGCCAACACCAATCCTATGAAAAATTTTAAGAAAAAAAAACTTGCAAATTACACAAAGATTTTTACCTTTCTAGTACAATATTATTGTGATACATACAATGGATGTTATGATCCCTGACTCCAGTAATGGAACTGAGCACATTCTCATACTCACAGATGTCTTCACCAAATTCACTTAGGCTATTCCAAAGATGATTTATGGTTCTAATAGCACCCTGTACTCATCCACAGGCTATTCTCTGCATGTTAGACAATTTCCTCAAGCTCCCAACACATTCTGATTGAGAAGGCCCAGTCAGTGAATAGACAGCTGAGTATCAAATGAGGCTAAGCCAGGCTTTTCCAATGCACCCAGCAGGACTGAGGGAGTAGTGCTGAGGAGCAAACAATTCAACAATTGCAAAGCTGACAGAATGACCTTCCAAACAGTGCAAGGGAATTCCTTCAAAGTCAAATATCAGGCATCAGACTAACATACAAGATGTGTAGGACACTGAATCCCACAAAATCATCATGCATTTTGTCACATCTGGCCACATCTATATTGTCAAATCAATAGCTGGAAGGCAGCCTCAGGAAACAGCTCACTGAGGGGAACTGCTTGAGACCATAACTTTGGTGAATGATGTGGAGGCAAGCAAATCACTCAACAGCATTATGGAACCTAAAGTGTCAGTGTGTGATGGCTTGACTGAAGTGGAATCATATAATGATGCGAAATTCTGGAGCGATTTGTGAATATCAGGATACATTTAGTGCGGGAATCCCTCCTCCTCCCTGGGAAACAGCACAGGGGGAAGTTGTCAGGAGGCAGCGTCTTGAGCAACAAACATAGTCAATCATATGATTCTTTGATGATTAATCTATGTGATGCGCAACAGAGTGTGGATCTCTTGGAAGATAAATGTAAGATGCTGAGAAAGTCTTCTCAAGCAAATGCCAGATACCATCCCAACCTTATTATTTGCTCAGATTGGTGCTGTAAGGGGAGAATGCTGATACTAATGTGGACTCAGACATTCTGACCATCATGAGGCGATCACACACTGCTTAGTTAATACTTGAGACAGCAAGAACTGCAGATGCTGGAGTCAGAGACAACAAAGTGTGCAGCTGGAGGAACACAGCAGGCCAAACAGCATCAGAGGAACAGGAAAGCTGTTGTTTCGGGTTAGGACCCTCATTCAAAAAATGTCAGCTTTTCTGTTCCTCTGATGCTGCCTGACCTGCTGTGATCCTCCAGCTCCAAACTTTGTCACATCTGCTTAATAAACAATTATTTTGTGCTGTATGTGGTTGCTGGGATGGTAAGTTACAAACAGGAAAGTGTGTAACAGAACCTTGACCAACAAAGTGGTGATGGTGAGGGGGAAATACTTAACAGGGAAGCTCGAGCTGTTGTGCCATGACCTCCAGCAGCAAATGGCAATGGTGAGGGAGATCAGCTAGAACAGTTGAATGGAGTGATTCTGGGAAAAACGGTGCCTGTTACATGAAGGAAGGCTCAGGGAATAAAGGAACAGACAAAAGATCCTCAATGCTATACGAACCAGAGGCTTCATTCCACATAAATACTTTCTTGGTACACTCAATTTCCCTTCATGTTTTTAATGATGCCAGTGGAATAAAGTATCCCTGCTTCATGATCTTTGGGCTGTCTGTGTTCAAATCTCATATCACAGACTGACGAGTTGAGACGAGGTAAAGGTGGGTGATGTTACGGAGGTGGGAATAGGGGGCTTTAATCTTGGTGTGATTGAGGTTGGAATCTCATCTTTCAGTCAAATGTGACACCAACTTTGTGAACAAACTGACTTAATTTCACACTGTCGCCAGGTAGACGGATAGAGTCAGTAGCTGAGAACAGAATTTGGAGTTTTTAAAACAAGGCCTCAGTTTTTTTCCAATACTTAACTATAGGAAACTACTGCTCAAATCAGTAGCCTGATAGTTCAGATAAAGTGGGAGAGTCAGGAGAGGTGGTGAAAAGATGTCAGTGAGAACTAATATGAGAACTAACTTTGTGCTTTTGTCATCAAGAAGAAAAATGGAAATGTAGGTATACTAATGATGTCACTGGATGAGTAATCCAACTGCCAAGGTTAATGCTTTGGAGAGATGGGTTCAAATCCGGACACTGGACTATTTCACCATCACTTCCCCAAGGCCAGCTCTATTCTAAGGCAGTTTGGGGTTGGCAGAAAATTCTAGCCTTGCCAGATACACCCACATTCTATTAAGAATAAATTTTGAGAAGATGATTAATAGGAGACAATAGGGACAAGGATAGACTCTTACAGTTACAGAGTAGGAAAATAAACTGTTGTAAGTGGTTCTTTGGCCATAACTAGATACTGTTTTACAAAAGAGCCATATTAGACTTGAAAGGTTAACTTTGTTTCTCTGTCTCCACAGATGCTGCTAGACCTACCAAGTTTCTCCTGCTCTTCCTTTGTATTTTAGATCTCCTGCATCTAGAGTAGAACATAGAGTAGAGGAAAGGATAGCAAAGATGATTCTCGATAGGAGTGAGAGAGACAGGGTAGTTGTCATGGGGGACTTCAACTTTCCAGATACTGACTGGGAACACTATAGTTCGAGTACTATAGATGGGTCAGTTTTTGTCCAGAGTGTGCAGGAGGGCTTGCTGACACAGTATGTAGATAGGCCAACAAGGGGCAAAGCCACATTAGATTTGGCACTGGGTAATGAGCCCGGCCAGGTGTTAGATTTGGAAGTAGGTGAGCACTTTGGTGATAGCGATCACAATTCTGTTATGTTTACTTTAGTGATGGAAAGGGATAGGTGTATACCACTGGGCAAGAGTTATAGCTGGGAAAGGCAATTATGATGAGATTAGGCAAGGTTTAGGGAGCATAGAATGGGGAAGGAAACTGCAGGAGATGGGCACATTAGAAATGTGGAGCTTATTCAAGGAAAAGCTCCTGTGTGTCCTAGATAAATATGTACCTGTCAGGCAGGGAGGAAGCTGTAGAGTGTGGGAGCCGTGGTTTACGAAGGAGGTGGAATGTCTGGTCAAGAGGAAGAAGAAGGCTTATGTTAGGATGAGATGTGAAGGCTCAGTTAGGACACTTGAGGGCTACGAGGTAGCCAGGAAAGACCTAAAGAGAGAGCTCAGAAGGGCGAGGAGGAGACATGAGAAGTTGTTGGCGGATAGGATCAGGGTAAACCCTAAGGCTTTCTATAGGTATTTAAGGAATAAAAGAATGACGAAAGTAAGATTAGGCCCAATCAAGGACAGTAGTGGTAAGTTGTGTGTGGAGTCAGATGAGATAGGGGAAGTGCTAAATGAATATTTTTCAAGAGTATTCACTCTAGAAAACGACAATGTTGTCGAGGAGAATACTGAGATACAGGCTACTAGACGAGGTGGGATTGAGGTTCACACAGAAGAGGTATTAGAAATCCTTCAGAAGGTGAAGATAGATAAGTCCCCTGGGCTGGATGGGATTTATCCTCGGATCCTCTGGGAAGCCAGGGAGGAGATTGCTGAGCCTTTGGCATTGATCTTTAACTCGTCATTGTCTACAGGAATAGTGCCAGATGACTGGAGGATAGCAAATATGGTTCCCCTGTTCAAGAAGGGGAGTAGAGACAACCCTGGTAATTATAGACCAGTGAGCCTTACCTCAGTTGTTGGTAAAGTGTTGGAAAATGTTATAAGGGATAGGATTTATAATCATCTAGAAAAGAATAAATTGATTAGGGATAGTCAGCACGGTTTTGTGAAGGGAAGGTCGTGCCTCACAAACCTTATTGAGTTCTTTGAGAAGGTGACCAAACAGGTAGATGAGAGTAAACCGGTTAATGTGGTATATATGGATTTCAGCAAGGCATTCGATAAGGTTCCCCACAATAGGCTATTGTACAAAATGCGGAGGAATGGAATTGTGGGAGATATAGCAGTTTGGATCGGAAATTGGCCTGCTGAAAGAAGACAAAGGGTGGTAGTTGATGGGAAATGTTCATCCTGGAGACCAGATACTAGTGGGGTACCGCAAGGGTCGGTGTTGGGTCCACTGCTGTTTGTCATTTTTATAAATGACCTGGATGAGGGCGTAGAAGGATGGGGTAGTAAATTTGCAGACAACACTAAGGTCGGTGGAGTTGTGGATAGTGACGAAGAATGCTGTAGGTTGCAGAGAGACATAGATGAGCTGCAGAGCTGAGCTGAGAGGTGGCAAATGGAGTTGAATGCAGACAAGTGTGAGGTGATGCACTTTGGTAGGAGTAACCGGAAGGCAAAGTACAGGGCTCATGGTAAGATTCTTAGCAGTGTAGATGAGCAGAGAGATCTCGGTGTCCATGTGCACAGATTCTTGAAAGTTGCCACCCAGGTTGACAGGGCTGTTAAGATGGCGTAGTGTTTTAGCTTTTACTAATAGAGGGATCGAGTTCCGGAACCAAGAGGTTATGCTGCAGCTGTACAAAACTATGGTGCGGCCGCACTAGGAATATTGTGTACAGTTCTAGTCACCGCATTATAAGAAGGATGTGGAAGCTTTGGGAAGGGTGCAGAGGAGATTTACTAGGATGTTGCCTGGTATGGAGGGAAGGTCTTACGAGGAAAGGCTGAGGGACTTGAGGCTGTTTTCATTACAGAGAAGGTTGAGAGGTGACTTAATTGAAACATATAAAATAATCAGAGGGTTAGATAGGGTGGATAGGGAGAGCCTTTTTCCTAGGATGGGGACGGCAAGCACGAGGGGGCATAGCTTTAAATTGAGGGGTGAAAGATATAGGACAGATGTCAGAGGTAGTTTCTTTACTCAGAGAGTAGTAAGGGAATGAAACGCTTTGCCTGCAACGGTAGTAGACTCACCAACTTTAAGTACATTTAAGTCGTCATTGGACAAGCATATGGGCGTACATGGAATAGTGTAGATGGGCTTGAGTTCGGTATGACAGGTCGGCACAACATCGAGGGCCGAAGGGCCTGTACTGTGCTGTAATGTTCTATATAACAATTCATCACAGTAAAGGCCCTTTGGCCCACGGCACTGTGCTGAACTTTTACCCTAAACCTAAGGTCTATCTAACCTCAACATCTACCTTACACTATCATCCATATGCCTATGTAGTCGCCGCTTAAATGCCCCTAATGAGGGTGAGTCCACTACCGTCTCCGGCAATCCCTCCCACTCTCTGAGTAAACAACCTACCTCTGATGTCTCCCCTATATCTACTTCCACTCACTTTAAAACTATACTCCCTAATAATAGCCCTCTCCACCTTAGGAAAAAGTCTCTGGCTATCCACTCTATCTATACCTCTTATTATTTTGTACACCTCTATCAAATCAAAAGTACTTTGCTTTTGTTCTCTTTACAACCCTTCCTGCTGGCTCCAACAAAAACTTTTAATTCTTTTTAGCATGACGTGATATCATGCTTCAATTAAATTGTAGATGTTTGGTTCAAAAAAATGAAGGACCCAATTCTTGAGTCAAAGAAAGAGAAATGTTATTGCTTACTAACCCAGAGAAAAATAATAAAATGTGACATCAAGCACAATATGCATTTTAAAAAGGGAGGGCATCCAGTATAAAAAGATCAAAAAAATGCCATTTAAAACTTCCTCAGAGTCCTTAAATACTAGATTCATCTGAGACCACAGTTTTTAAATTAATGATTTTTATTCTCCACAGCAGCAAAATTTATAGATATCTTGATGAATGATGTTATTCCAATTTGCTCTTCATCAGTGTAGTTTTCTGTGAGACAGAGAGGAAACAGAGAAAGGTGGCTTCTTGCAGTTCTGCAGTTACAAGTCCATTACCTTCCTTTCTGCTCTGCCCAAAAGCTGTTAATTTGAAATACTATTTGTCTCTGTAATCCTGTGCTTGGCAAGTCTTTCATCCCACAACGTCAAACTTCCAGAACAGTGTAACTCAAATGAAAAGTCTCAGATCTGAGTGATTCACTTCACTCATTTTGATAACAGTTCAAATCGTTCTTTTCATCTTTTGACTAATGTTTCATCTTCTGTGGTTAGGTGATCACTGCAGCCATCTCAGTGCTTTCCCTTTTTAAAAACTATTTTAGTCCAGGAAAGGTCCCAGGTAATAACTTAGCAACTGCAACAGGCCTTTCAGGTCAATGAACCTGTCCTACCACTCAATATGATCTTGGCTGAATGAGTCTTTTACCACTCCAATACCCGTCAAAGCCACTGGTAACCATCATCCCGGAGTCACATTTATTGCCCTGACTGTGGAATCCCATGTAACGATTTCACTTTCATTCTTCTTCTTTCTTAACCATACAGTTGCGTTGCCACAGTACCATGAGCTTGAATCTGGTTGCACTCCCCAGAGGAAACATCTCTTCAATTTGCAAAATGGAATATCGATTAGCAAGTACGATAGACTCAGGGGATTCCTGTACTATGTGCCTAATTTTCTGAGACTGCCTGGTAGTCTCACTACCTATACGCTTATAATCTGCTCAGTGATCACATCCCTCTATGTGTTAGCCACATAGACCTCTGCCTTGTGAACTCATAACACTGCCTCCAGCTGTTGCTCAAGTTCTGAAACATGGAGCTCAAGCTTATGCAGTTTGTGACACTTGCTGCAGATATGTTTCTGGAACAGGTGTGTGAAGTCATGGATGTACCATAACATGATGAACACTCCATTTGGTCCTTCTGACATGCCATCTCATAAACCTAAAAACTATTTGTTATCCTTAGAATAAGTATAGACTTACTATGAAAGCTCAAAAACAAATTTCTCAGAAAAAGAGGAAAAAAATTTCAGAGGCTTAAACACAAACTAAATGCCCAACTTTCACTGTAAAGATTTAAATACTGACAAAACCTATTCACCAATCAATTGTTTTCTGTGATGTTAAATTTCCATTATTCTAAATCCAGGTAGTATTCTTGATCTACATCTTATTTCCTCATTATCAGAACTTTCCTTCAAGCACCAAGAGATTGCATGGCTTTTGGTAAGGAATGCCCTACTTGCGAGATCCTTCACGTACGCCCGGATTCTGCACCACTGCACGCTGCCCTTGAAGCTGCTGCGAGGGGGTACAGATTGTCACACACCTCCTTCTGGAATGTACCTTTGCAAAGGAACTCTGGAGAAAAATGCAGTGGTTTTTGTCAAGTTTTGTCCCGATCCACTCCATGACGCAGGACTCTGTGTCTATATTCTGTTCCCTAGGAGTTACACTGAGACAAACATTGACTACATCTGGAAGACCATCAACTTAGTGAAAGATACTCTTTGGTTTGCCCACAACTTGTTGGCCTTCCAGAGCAAGGATCTGGTGTTGACCAAATGTAGCAGATTCCAAGGTCCAGTTCAACATCCTGAGGGATGCTTTAAAGCATGGGGCAGCTGCCGCCAAGACACAGTGGGGAGAGATCACTGCCTAAAGTCCTTCTACTGAAGTTAAATAGGGGTCATTTCAGTTATCAGACTCTCCCGGTGCATCAAATGCAATTAAATATTGTCTTGTATAAGTAAGAAATGCCTTGGGTTGGTTTGTTCTACATATGTTAAGACTGTTTAGACACTACAGCACTTCAGTACTATGTATGCTTATAAAGATTTTTCATGAAGACTATATTTTTGAAATTAAAAAGTTGCATTCTGTCTAAAATCAAATAGGATTAGATCCGCTCTGGGACTGGTGATTCACCCTGATCAAATCTGTGCTGTACTGGACTGGAAGATCTCTGAGAACTTCATGTTCCTCAGGGATAGACCGCCTACATGCAGGACAGCAGGTGGACATCTGCTTCATCAGCTTGGACCAGAGAAGACTGTTGATGGGATATCGCACACCTACATGAGGACATGCTCTCCAAAATTGGTCTTGGGGAGGGAACTGAAATTGCTCTAACCAACAATGTTAGTGCAATCTCAATCAATGGTTGGGAATCAGAAAGCTTCCTGATCAGATCTGGAATCAAGCTGCCTACACTCTACAATCTTGTTCATGTGTTGTTTAGAACCCTTTGCCAAGTCCATTAGGAAGAATGCAAGTTTGAGAGGGATGATTATTCCAGGTATCAGAGGCCGCAGGTCAAAGCCTCCTTGTACAGGGGTGACATTGCTGTTTTCTGTTTGGATACACTGTCAGTGCAGAGACTCATGAATATTTGTGACCAGTTTGAACTGATCTTGGTGGCCAAGGTAAACTGAGGCAAGAGAAAGATCATATTATTTGGAATCTGGGCTGACTGATCCTTTACCCCCTTCATCTTCAAGACTGATTGCTTGAAGACACTGGGAAGATGGTTGAGGGGACGGGCGTGAGCAAAAAGTAGGGAGAAACGTATCATCAATGTGAGTCAAAAACTGCACTTATGGAAGCATCACTCCCTTCACATATCAGGTAAACACCTTATCATCTGATGTGAGCTACTGTTATTTCTGCAGTTCATGGTGCATGTCTGGCCCATTCCCTGAAACTGTGCCTTTGCAATTACCTGAGCGATCTGACACCTCATCTGGAGGTCAAAGACGAATCATGTCTGCATGGACACTATGTATAAAACTCTGGATTGGGGGCAACAAAGATGTATCCAACGCTGCCTCATCCTTATGGTCATCTTTGTGTGTGGCTGCGTCAAGCTGTGTGTAGACCCTTAGTTTGTTCACTGTGTACTGTGGTTCTACCCGTCCCCAGTGTTGCAAAGGATGGATCTGGCCACAGTGCTATGGAATGCTCCAAATAGTTGGACCATTCTGTATCTCTTGTCCTTCATGGAAAAATTTGCAAAGAAAACCACCCAGGACATGGTCAACACGTAGCAACCTCGAGACCCTGCAGGAAAAGAAGATAGACTCTGGTGTGCAGTTTCTTAAGCAGACTGTCAAAAAGACATTTGACAGAATATTTCATCGCCAGAACATTTCAGCAAGCACTGGGATGGGCCTTGTCTGTCAGATCATTGAGGTATACTTGGTCGCTGTGTCCCACTGCACACTGCTGTCAAAGCAGCTGCACTGGTGAACACACTGTTACACATATCCTTCAGTAATGTGCCTTTGCAAAGAAGATCTGGAGAGAGATGCAGTGGTTTTTGTTGCGGTTAGTCTTGATCACTTATGAGACACAGGGCTGTGCTCTACAGGATGTTCCACAGGATGCACACTAAGGCAAATGTCAACAGCACCTGGAGGATCATCAACTCAGTGGAAGATGCTCTTTGGTCTGCCCAAAACCAAACAGCAGTTTGGTTGGTCTTCCAATGTAAACAATTGACCATGACCATGTTGTGGACCAGGACATGCCAAAGTCCAGGACGACATGCTGAAGGATGCACTAACGTGTGGGTCAGCTGTCACTAAGGTTCAGTTAGGAAGGGCTGCTGTCAAAGGTCTTTCTGCCAAAGTTCAGCGAGGGTTCATTCGGTTATCAGACCCTCCCTTTGCCTCAAAATGTATGTTAACAGTGGCTTGCATGAGTAGGAAATGCCTTTGGTTTCCACAACTGCTTGGAATGTTATTTTCCAATGTTTGCTTTTTTTTGATGAGCAAACACTGTACAGAAACACTTTAGTACCTATATATATATATAAATAAAAATTTTAATGAATAAAATATATTTCTGCAATGAAAAAAATCTGTTCTAGTCAGTTTAGTTATCAGACCCTCTCTTTGCTTCAAAACGTATGTAAATACATGAGTAGGAAATGTTCTTGTTTCTGCAACTGCAGGAAATGTCAATTTCCAATGTTTGTTTTTCCTTTATATGCACAGACTGTACAGTACTGCTTTTAGTACGTGTATATGTACATAAAGACTTTTTGTACATAAAGTACACTTTTGTACAAAAAATTGTATTTCTCTTGCATAAGTTTAAAAATGTCTTTGTTTTCACAACTGCCTGGTAGCTCTGTGGGATGTCAAATTTCAATATGTCATTTTTCTCTCTCTGCAAAGATTGTACAGAATGGAATGAGAACCAATCAATAATTATGTATTTGGAGACAATTTTTAGTAAATAAAGCGTATTTTTGCAATAGAACAAAATTATGCTTTTTCTTCTCCTCTCCTCTCCTCAACAGGTAAAACCAATAAAACTTGCAATGACACATACTGGTCTGAATTGTCGTCTCAAAATGGAGCTCCACCACGAATAGTACATTATCACTGAATGTTACTGTTGTTTTTTCCATCTGGGATTCAAAACTAGACATGGCTCTATGCTCAAAACAATAATTCATTCCTATTTCTGTCCCACTTCAACCTCCCTCTCTGCTAGCTCATTTTATCAATGAGGCAGACCTCTTGCTAAACTGGCTACATTCTCACTAAGCTATTGATCACCAGTTTTTCCACGTCAGTTCAGGTTGCACACAGTAGATAAATGCCCATAACCTAAAATGCGAATGTCTGAAGTTGAATATTATCCCTCACCAGGAAATTTCATACTAACTATAGAATTTTACTTTTCCAACTCCCTTCAATACAAAGCATCCAAAAAAGCATCACAAATCTCAACTATTGAAACAATAGATTATTCAAAAGAAACTTAATTTCAAACATGCTGATAGCAGCCCTTAGGTTAAGTCCTGAGGGACGGACAATAGGAGGGAAACCTAATTCCAGGTTGCCAGTGAAACTCAGGCATACCTGGCCTCTTGGCTCTACACTCAACTGTAAAAAAATTACTGTGTTGGTGGTAGATCCTTGTCAGGCTTAATCCATGACAGGAAAAGCTCGATTGCGTAGCAGAGTCTAAAAACAGATGCAACTGCTCTGGAATAGATAACAAAGTGTGGAGCTGGATGAACACAGCAGGCCAAGCAATGTCTCAGGAGCACAAAAGCTGACGTTTCGGGCCTAGATCCTTCATCAGCTCTCTGATGAAGGGCCTAGGCCCGAAACATCAGCTTTTGTGCTCCTGAGACATTGCTTGGCCTGCTGTGTTCATCCAGCTCCACACTTTGTTATCTTGGATTCTCCAGCATCTGCAGTTCCCATTATCACTGCTCTGGAATACAGTCATTTTGGACTTGAAACATTAACTTTGTTTCCCGCTCCAAAAATGTTGCCAGATCCGCTGCGTTTCTCCAGCATCTTCTGTTTTCAGTACAAAAATTCTAAATTTTAGTTTTAGGTGACCACCGAGAATCGCTGAGAAATTGCTCCACAATAAATTTTAAAAAATAGTTGCCATTGTCCCAGGGGATTACAGGGCTGCTCTGTCATTATAGAGAGATGACAGGTGGTGACTTTAACCAGAGTCACCACTCCACAGGCTAGGGATGAGGTTGAGAAGTGGGGTCTTCATGGTGACCTCAGCCAGTATAAAAATTGAAGCTGCGCTGTTGGTGTCACTCTTCATGCAGTGGGTTTGTCAGATTGCAAGCATCTTTGAGTGGAGCACAAAATTAGTTCATTTTGTGTCTGATTTCCACCAGAAGACAACCAGTTTTTACTTCAGAAAGTCTTGGAAATACACATTATTTGTGTCAACATCTAAAAGGGAAAACACAGGTTAACTTAGATGCAAATCCTTTGTTAAAAAGCAGGATGCTTGGATGTTCACACGCCTGATGTGTACTTACAACACTTTCTGCTTTTATTTTACATTTTTAGCATTCAATTTGAGGTTTTAACATTACGTGTGGCTTGGTCCTTAATGTGCAAGTACTCCATCAATGCTTCCAGACAACCAGTTGCAGCAGAGACAAGGAAGTCATCTCCCTGCAATTAAAAGTTACAGTATTTTACAGAACTGTCAAATGTATGCATTCATCCGTTAGTGTAAATAATGACTAAATTTCAACTGTTAATCTCTGAGATAAGGATATGTTTTAAGTGATTTTTTTTCTTATCTTCCCATCCAATTTGACAGAGCTGCTTCACCACAAAGCCCCTCTTTCCCCTTCCCCTCCCTTTTACCTGAAATCAGTTTCAGGATGTCTGAACTTACCGAAATTCAGGCTTCATCAACTTATTTTGGATGAGCGACAAAGCTGCAAGACTAAGCAAAGTTAGAAGTGAGCATTCAATGGAGGGAAGGAGAGCCCTATCAAAGTGACTAGAAAGCAGACTGTTTTATTTTCCCAGGGCCAGTAAACATATTCCTGCATTCTTCTACCCCAAATCTAATCAAACAAATTTAAACCTTTTCTGGACAGCACCTTAAAACTAAAATTTGACAGAAATTAGCAGGTGCACTAAGCAGTCCACTGATGAACCAATTTGAGGACGAAAACATGCACAGTCTCAGAAAAAGTCTGCCGATTATTGTACGAGGTCAGGCAAATAAGAGGCATTCTTTGACCACACCTAATTACGTTTACACTGATTACTGCAGACAAAATAAAATAATGAAGATCTCAGCATTTCATTTAATTTTATGTGGCAATATTTTTACCTGAACCAGAAGGTTTTGCAAGTGGATGAAGAGTAATAAGATCTGTTTATAAGAGAGTGGATACAGTAAGACATCTTGCTCCTGTAGTGGATGGTTCCTGGCGTTAGGGTTGGTAATGGCAAGAAGTGGAGTTGTGAACTTGTCTCTCAGGACAGTCTGCAAAAACTGAAGAATACATACTGGGGAATAAAGCAGAAAGGGCAGAAAATATTTTTAGTAAATATAGTAATTTCAATCTCAGAAAAAAAGTCTATGATTTTTGTATCAAATTGGCAGTGCCAGTATCTGAGTCACAGAATGGTACAGCATAAAGTACATTTGGTCCATTAGATCTGAAAGGTCTTTTTGAAAGATCCTTCCAATTAATCCCACTCTTCCACAATTTCCCCAAAGCGTGGCAATTTTTTTTCAAATATACGAGATTCCTTTCCTAAAGTCGTAACTGAAAATGCTCTAACATAGATTCAAGCAATGCAGTCCAGATCTATATAATTTTATGTGTATCTTTTTCACTCATGCCATTTCCAGTTATTTTCCCAATTCCCTTAAAATATATATTCTCTGCTTAATAATTTTCAGCCACAGGGAAGTTTTTCCTGCTAGCAAAAGTCCTTCAAAATTTCAAGCAACTCTACCAAATCTTCTTTTAAGTACCTCTGCTCTACAGAGAATAATCCCAGTTCCTCTAGTTCCTTCCATACATCTGAAGTATGCTAGTCCATTCTGAGCAAAATCTCCACTGCGTTCTCTCCAGAGCTTTGACATCCTTTATGTACTGTAACACCCAGAATTGGTAATAATACTTCCGCTGAGGCCTAACTGGACCAAGAATTAGCAGAGCTTCTTTGTTTTGTAGTCAATGCAAGAAAATAAGAGTTTTTTGAAAATATATATGTTCATTCATGGGATAAGAGCATCGCTGGCTGAGACAAGTTTTATTGCCCATCCCTAGCTCATCTTGAGATGGTGGTGAGATTGTTCCAGAATTTTCACCCAGTGATACTAAAGGAACTGCAACATTTTTCCAAGTCAGAATGGGGGGAACTTGCAGATGGTTTTGTTTCTATGTATCTGCTGCCCTTATGCTTCTAGATGATAGCCATTGTGTGTTTGGAAGGCACTGCTTAAGTAAGCTTTGTTGAACTTCTGGAGATGGTATATACTGCTATTGCTGAGTGTCGGTGATAGACGGAATGTTTGTGGATGAGTACTGCAGGCTGCAGAAGCCTGGATGATGTCAAGCTTCGAGGTGGTGGCTAGTGCTAGTCAGTGCACCTGTTAAGGGGAAGGTGTGTGATAGCTATAAGAAATAGTAGTAATCATTTCAAAACTGAATCTGTGCTCTGATACTTCAAAGTAACAGCTGAACATACAAGAGAATATCTACCAAATGTTTTCACACATTGAATGGAGGTCTTGGTGGAAGAGTTTAAAAAAAAGGAGGGATGTCCTATATCCATAGGGCTAGGAGGATGGTGAGGGCATTGGAATGATGTTGCTGATGAGAACAGATCCTTCAGACAGAGGCTCAGAGGCAATGGAAGAACTAGAAGTGAGGTCGATATGAGGATACAAGGAATATTGTTCCATGAATATAGGTGCAATTTCTCTCCGGCTGTTTCAATTAAAATCTTTTGTCAATCATTTAGAAAAATATTGCAAGAGGTAAAACTGCTGCTTCGTTGACAGTCAAGAATCATTCAAATCAGTTAACAAAGATTGTTAGTCATGAAATTGCTGACATGTTGGACAAGATTAGGAGAGCTCTGAAGTGAACATCTTGTAAAGAAACAGATTATGTGATGAAACATGCAGGATCATGTTCCATCAAAGTTGGCAATTATACATCAGTTAAGGAAAACAAAGAGGAAGGGCCCACCTTGTAGCAATAAGCTGTCCTTTTTGAAGCCAATGTAGTGAAAGACTTTATTCAATTTCAAACTGATCGTTCTGTGAACCTGCATAATTTATGTACAATAGAATAATTACAATTTTCATAGATTACAAAAAACATCTAAATTATTTCTTTGGAAAAATGTTAACAAGACCAAATCAATAACCAAGGTAAGTTTCTCAAAATGCTTTAGGCTTTATACTGAGTGTCTCTTCTGTTTTCCTGGACTTACTTTCAAACTTTTGACTTGCTTGAAATTACAGGGCATAATATTATTGTGGTGAATACAAGATGTACACATCCATGACTTTATCATTCAACTGAAGTAAGGCTTTATGTTACATATTAGAATTAGAATTAATTTTTATTGTCATGTGTACTCAAGTACAGGAATACAAGTGGCCAGTGCAGTGTATAAAGTCACCATTCCTGGAGCCATCTCAGGTACAAAGGTACCTAGCTACAAAATCTTAGGTATATATTTTCTAGTAGACAATCCTGTTATAGTTTTGTCTTATTAAAGGAGAAAATTGTAGACACCCAATATTTGAAGACAAGCGTAAAAACAGTGAGCAAGAATTCCTCGATGTATGTTCAGGTGCTGTGGGCTGGACAGCAGGAGATTAGGGAATAACAAGTACTACTGAGATAACTTTCTCAATTCCTTAAACAGCACAACATGTTAATGACGCAGAAATGTCGGAGGGCAGTTTTCAGGAGGTGCACAGAACAACTGGATAGGGGGCTTCAGACTTTATTATTATTAATTAGAATCCCTCCAATGGCGACGTAAGGATGCTTGGCTCGGCATGAGATTAGAAACACAGGTCTACATATTTTACATACTATATAAAGAATTAGAGGCCCAGGTGGGTGGTGCACTGGTATAACAGGGGTGGGGGAATCACTGGGTGGGATAGATCAAGAGAGAGGGAGGGAGATCAGACACCTCAGAGCTAGAGTAAGTATAACAAATTGGTGTAGGTTCCATCGCCATTTCAAAGAAGTTTGGCTGTTTGGTATTCTCACACACAATTTCCCCTTTTGGGAATAATATGACGGTGTTGGAAGGATCAGTAAGCTGACTGTCAACATTTAGAACTGAATCCTGAATACACCTTCCAACATTACCAAGCACTAGATTGCGACTTTTTTTCAGTTTTTCATGGGATATGGATGCTGCTGCAGTTGTTGCCAATCCCTTATCTCCCTCAAGAAGGCCGTAGTGAGCTGTTGACTTAAAACTGCTGCATTCCATCTTGTGACAGAGTGCCAATGAAGGAACAACACTCCGGATGGTGTTTGGCTTGGAGGGCACTTGAAGGTGGTGTTTCCATGTTTCAGCTGCCCTCATCTTTCTAGGTCATAGAGGTTGCTGCTTTGGAAGACTATGTTGAAGGTGAGTTGTTGTAGCACCTTGTACATGACACAGCCTGCTTCCACTGTGAGTCAGTGTTTTTGGGACTGACCATTCAAATTGGTGAAAAGGGTGCCAATCAACCACACTGCTTTCTTTTGGGATGGTATCAGGCTTCTTGAATGTTGGAACTACATTCATCAGGGCTGTAGAGAGTATTCCATCCTGCTCCTGAGATGTGTGTTGCAGATGGTGGACAGGCTTTAGGAGGACAGGAGTCCAGAGTTCCCAGCTTCTGTAACCAGAGTATACATATGATGGGTCCAATTAAGTTTCTGGCCAAACGTAACCCCTAAGGACATTTATAGAATGATCCTTGCCAATGGTAATGACACTGAATGTTAAGTGAAGACTGTTAGATTCTCTCTTATTGGACCTGGTCACTAGCTCACATTGGTGTGGTATTAAAGTTAATTGCCACTCTTTAACCCAAACCTGAACACAGTCCAGGCCTAGCTATATATACACACAGTGATATGCATATAGTACCTCAAGAGTTGTTCGTGATGCTGGGCATTGTGCAATCATGAACAAATATCCTCACTCCTGATTCTATGGTGGTGGAAAAGATCATTGATGAAGTAGCTCAAGATGACTACACAATATGATTGGTGAGGCTCTTCCACATGAAAGTAGAAATATACATAGATTTTTTGTTGAACATTTTAGCAGCTTAGAAGCTGAGCAACTGTAGAAAATTCAGTGTGAAGAATTATGAATTTTGAGCAAATATAGCCACTTCAACTAGACAGAAACGTTAAATAACTAAATTTCTAATTTCTGTGTGTTCTGAAGACAGAGTCAAACTGGTTTTAAAACATTAATTATGTTTCCCTCTCCACCGATGTGACTGGCTAAGCTGAGTTAATTTTCCTTGGAGAAAAAGAGACTGAGAGTGTATTTCATTGAGGCATACAAAATTATGACAGGCATACACAGGGTAAATCATGAGAATCTTTACCCCATGACAGATGTGCCTAAGACCAGAAAGCACAAGTTTAAGGTGAGAATTAGGTTTAGAGGAGATCTCAGTAGAAATTTGTTCCACCTGAGGTTGGTAGAAGAATGGAACATGCTGTCTGAGAGGGTGATGAAGGCAGGTACTCTTGCAACATTTAAGAAACATCTGGATGAACACTTAAAATACCAGGGCATAGCTGGCTATAGATCCAGTGCAGGTAAATGGGAGTATAGCAGTTTGGAGCTGAAGGTTCTGTTTCCATACTGTCTTGACTCTATGATCCTAGATGGGCCACACCTGTTGAGATTCTCCAACACTTCCTGTTTTTATTTCACCGTGTTCTAGCAGACAACAAGCTTATTTTGTAAGTTTCAGATTAAAGCAGGTTTTCTCCTCCTGCATCATTTTGCCCTGATGCCATCCACCTACTGATCTATTTAAATACGGATGGGTAATTATTGTGAGGTCTACATGACTACTGGTGTGGGCACCATGGGAGCTCCAAAGCTATGAAATGGTGCAGGCCATGCTGTCACCACTTCCCCCATGTCCCATGTGGCACTTTGCTGATTAGGACACTAATGCAGCCATGTCAGGTATGGTGGTGTGAGGGGAGAATATGACATCAACTTAACATATCTTGCATAATCTCAATGCATACATGCCCACTGAACATCTGTACTAATTCATCAGAGCTGATTACATATGTTCAATGGTTTGAGGGGACATTCTTCTCCAACACCCCCAACGCATTATTTAGAAGTCCAGGCTTGAACATGCAGATACAGTGCTTTTTGACTTTGTTGTGGGATGTTAATAATCTGCAGTTTATCTTTTGAGATATTGTTGTGCATTTCTGCTGTATAAATGCAATGATGCCAGATGATTTGGCAAACCAAAGTATGGGACTATGTTCTTATGTCTCTGGAAATGCAATATGACCAACAACTGAGGCAGTCAAGTCCAAATGCTGCATTCCATGGACAGTCTTGGGCTGACAAAGGATAACATTAATGCCACACAAGCGCCAGGCAATAACCATCTCCCCAGGGCAATGATGTTAAATCATTGTATCTTCCATTATCGATATCCTGGGGGGTTACCATTGGGCAGAAACTTAACTGGACTATCTGTATAAACACAGCGCCAATAACAGCAGGTCAGAAACTACAAATCCTTCAGTAGGTAACGTACTTCCTGAATCCCCAAAACCTGTCTACCAGCTACAACGAACAAAGATGACAGAACTCTCCTCACTTGCCTGGATGAGAGCAGATCCAACAACACTCAAGAAACTTACACCATCCCGGACAAAGCAATGCTTGATTAACACTATATTCACAAGCATTACTTCCCTCCACCTCCGATGCACAGTAATGCAGAAATTCAATAAGGCTCTTTAGACTGAATCTTCCAAACCCACAACCACTACCATCTAGGGGTATGAGGACAGCAGATAAACAGGGCACCATGATGTCCCCTTCCAAGTCACTCACTAATTTAATTTGAAAATATATTTTTGTTATTTCACTGTCACTGGGTCTGGAACTCTTTCCTTAATAATATAGTTGGTGCACCTGCACCAAATGGACTGTAATAGAACACAGAACATAGAACAGTACAGCACAGAACAGGCCCTTCAGCCCACGATGTTGTGCCGACCATTGATCCTCATGTATGCACCCTCAAATAGTTCAAGATGACAGCTTACTAGTATGTTCTTAAAAACAATAAAGGATAAACAATAAATCCTGGCCCAGGCCAGTGAAGCCCATGTGCCCTGAATGAAAAAAATTAAGCAAAGGCTGTAGTGAAGAGAAGTAAGGGTTCTGCATGGTGGGTCCTGGATGGAAGATCCTAACTATCATGGGCTTTCTCCTCAACAAGAGAAGCAGGATGACGGAACATGGCTATGCCAGGAGAACTGGACCCTAAATGGTCGAGGGCACAATCAACAGATCACACCTGGCACTGTGAGATCCCCATATCAACACTGTGAGGTACAGGAATTGCAAGGGCTACCATTCCATTCATTCACTAAATGGCCATTCACAGCATATCACATTGACTAATAGCCTATCCTGACTGCAGCCACAATGCCTTCATTTTGAGGCATCCTGAGGCAGAATATCATTCCCTCTGATTTCACAACAGTCCGGTGAAACAGAAAGTGGCTGCTCAAGGACAGTGGTTAGCTCTTGCCGATGTGGTACGTGACTGCCATCTGCAACCTGACCAAGGACTATAATGATGGTCATACAGTGGTTGCCATAGAGCAGTCCACAGGTATTCTGACACCTGGACCACTGAAAGTGTGCCCTCCAGTACCAACCAGACTATCTGTCCAAGTTCATGACAATCTGGTTCATTCTCCATATTTTTACCAGGAATCGTGGAAGTCACCTTAGGAGGATATGGAATCCAGGATACATTTGCTTCAGAAGGACTGTCCAAGAACACCTGTTCAGACTCCAGTTCCCACAGGACCGCCTCTTTTTAACCACTATGGATTTACCATTCACCATTATAACATTCGACCGACACTTCATTGTGGCATTCACCTTGGCCAACACCTTAACAGCAGAAGCTATCTATCAAATATTTTCATTAACGGCTTTAGCCAAAAATCTGACAACACCCCTATTTTTACAAGTAACAGTAAACTATTCATTATTATGCATTTTCTTTGCCTGCCTAGTGGGTGTCTTTGGCTGTCCTGATGCTCTGACATTGTGCTACAGTTTGGCCAGTAAAATCTGTTGTCTCACACTGGTAGTGAATGCAGATGGCTTGCGGAGGCGCCCTTCAGGTAGTGAGGGTCTCATGTCCTACCTTTAGACCACCAGTGAAGACACTGGTGGAGTTGCAGAGGTGGGAATATTAATACATACACCTTATGAGGTACAGCAGGTTTGTGAATCACAAGGTAGCACTCAGTAATCTGAATAATCTGCTTAAGCACAAAATGCTGGACAGTTGTGACAGCCTGTACACACTTTTAATGCACAGATCACATGACCTCCATCAGACATTGAATGCTTTGCAAACCATAAGTGATCAGATGCTGTGTCAATGCTGGGTCCATAAGTGCTGTCATTTGTTAGGTCACCATTCCTATAGTGGGGAGGACACCCTCTGTCATATTAAAGTGGCTTCATTCATGTTATACTGATAGTGATAGGAGCAGTGTGGCAGACATGATAATGCATCAGAACTCTTGGTCTGCATTTTCAGTATTGTCCTGAATGCAGCTGTTATCTGAGATGCCTACAGCTGAACTCAGACATGAACTTGATTTCTGGTGAGCTAATACAAGGGAAATCTTACCCCATGCATGGCTAGAGTAATTCTATCTATTAGCTCACTGCTTGCAAATCTGAATTCCAAAGCAGTCCTGAAGATGCAAAATAGAGCCAGTATCTGGGCTAGCCGTTGTGTTGTAAAATCAGGGTTGATTTTTCTCTACTTTGGACTGCTATGTTAGTCAGGCAGCAGAAGATTAGAGTTAGGCTGAGGAAAGGTATGAGGTATATCAAGAAAAGGTCCATTTCTACGGATGCCCATCATGCCAAGTAGCAAAAGACAATGAAGAATTTTAGTGATTGTGTTTGAGTAATGTGCCTCCCATAGCTGATTAGAATGGGTGAGAGGCTGCTATCATTGGAAGGTGAAAGAATTAGGAAGATCATATGAATGTTGGGCAAATCTTGCGGAGTGGCTGATGGGGGTGTGGTGCACTGATTTGTGTGAAAGGTTGGTATGTCATAAAATGAGATGATATGTGAAGATGCAAGATTATTAAACTTCCTTCGGTACTGCTGCTAGGTCCTTGAATTCTTGCATTGATCTTCCTACCTGGGCTGCTCACACTTGCTTGGGTACATACCTTGAAAGACTCCTGGCTTTCTAATAGAACCATGACATCTCTCCTCCCGTCAACCTACATGACTAATGCTATCGTATGTGGAATGAATTTCCAGAGGAAGTGTTGACGATGGTACAGATACAACATTTCAAAGGCATTTGGATAAGTACGTGAATAAGAAATGTTTGGAAGGATATGGGCCAAATGCAGGCAAGACTGATTTAGTTTGGGATTATGGTCAGCATGGCCTGTTTGGACTGAAGGGTCTGTTTCTGGGTTGTATGACTGTATGACTGCAGATTGTTATCTATGTCCAGGAATTCCTCCTGACTAGTTTCCAAGTAAAGGCAATGGTAAGAACACCATAGTCCTGCTGGACCGTAGGGCTGATCTCTCATTACAGATGGATGACTGGTTGAGGTTTACCCTAAGGTTCATCCTGTATCAGACAATAAGACAGCCTGAGAAGGACAGTCCTTCATAGTAACCTCAACTGGTATAGGAAGTGAACCCATTCTTTTGGCATCATGCTGCATTGCAAACTAACCAGCCAAGCTAACCAATCCCTTGTTTCCAAGTAACTTAGCAGCTTTCTTTGATTCAGTGCAACTTCCCTTTTTAAGAGAAACAAGCTGCTTTGAAGGACAAGAGGTTAGATGCAATGTATGCAGCCAGCTAGCAGAGCCAGTTGTGTTGTGTTTCATTCAGATAATCATGGAAATGGGGAGGCATAAAGTTTGCCTATCATTAGCTTCAATACAAACAGGTGTGACAGATTGTAAAACCTGCAAGTTAATAAATTTGAAACACAAGCAACAACTGTTTGATACTCATTTGTCAAGCAACTTTCTATCCATGCAAGGAATGAGCCTCGAACGTCATCAGCAATTTGATATTTTAGCAGGAAAGTGAACTGTGTGAACATCTGTCAATTTTCAGGGACTGTAGTCTCCCGAGCAATTGAGGAGTCTATCCATACCATATTGGGTGCAATTTTTCTAGTACATAGATGCCTCCATGGAAACAATGATGGCCGTCATGGAGAGGCACATAGTATTGAAAAGATGCTATGCGTACATGCAAACATACATCGCATAACTTTATCCATGAGCTGTGGAGCAATGATCAGGCAAATGAGATAACCATGCAACTCCGAGTTGCCAGGAGATGACATACTGCTGACAACCACTAGAGTCCATGGCCACTTGGAATTAGGAGGGATCGAATTAAGAGAATAGAGTTCATCACACTCTGCTTCAACAACTGAAGATAGTGGGTCCTCAGTCACTTTGGCAGTGACATTAATACTTTATGTTTTCTGATGACTGAGGTGGACTCTGCACAGATGTAGGTGGCTCCAGTATGGCACAAGGACCCAGGGGATACAAGCCAGAACTATCTTGTGCAAAGCATGAAAGGCAGTAGACACCTTGCAGAAGCAACCACAAACAAGCAGGTATATGCACAAACCAGCACCTGGAGTTTGCCTGGGTGATCATTAATTGTTCAATGCAGTAGCTTTATTGTGTTGAGACTTAAAGGTCTTCCAACATAACTTATAACAAATTATATGTTCATCAAAGACTTCTCACTCCAGTGCAAATTTCCCCAGCTGGGTTGTTTAATTGCTCAATCCACACAGGAGATCTTCTTCATCATTGCTGATATACTTCAAGCATTCATTATAATATTGTAACTGAATGCTGGCTTACCAGCAGAGTTGAAAAAGGTCTACTGTGTGAACATCTGAGGGTATTGACGAGTCTTGACTGAGAAGAGGAAGAATGGGACAAAAAAGTAGAAAATAGTAGGTAAGAAGGAAAGAGATGAGGCAAGTGGACTATCCAAACTGGAAGCTAGGCATTGAAGGAAAAACCAAAAATGTATGAAAACATTAAGTAATTAAGAAGTTATTTATCTTCAAGATTATATAACTAAAATAACTTAAACCAGATAGCAATGCAGTTGAGATGTGACCTTTAGAAGCTTGTTCCTTACTGCAGACCAGAATCTATACCTACTCTGTTACAATCAACAATCTACATTGAAGGTTGTACTTCATTCTAAATGTTTAGATCAACAGTTTCATTGTTAATCATTAACATTAAGGATGATTAAATAGTTGAACAATAGGAACTTTTAAACACACAAAATTGAAATACATTTCAGTAATCAATCTAGCAACACATTCTAAAGGTTTAGACATTTTTGAGGAAACCATAAATTTATCTGTACTACTAACCTCGGACTTACAGTTGGTCTGGCTTTGGACTAAGCAGCCTATTAATAACCAGACTGAACCAATCAGGTCATCAGGGAGACGTTCAAGGGTACACTGCTCTGACCAGCTCAGCTCTAAAATCTTCTCCAACAACTCCATCAGACAGGAATTAGACAGCAACATTGATACAACTGCGTAATTAAAACAATGAACGTATTTGACATGCTTGCACCACACATTTATACCTATAAATGCATACTTACGTCCTTATCTTTTTAAATAAAGGACTGAAAATAAATATTTAAATGCAATTGTCAAATTTGACTTATTCTGAAAAAAGTTTCCCAGGAACTCAGATGAGGATTTTACTAGACTATCCTGACCTAAATCAGGCAGGATAGATTAAAAATTAAGTAGCAAACCTTACCATTGCATCCTTGCACTACGCTCTATTTTTCTCTGTCTAACCAAGCTAACAAAGTCACAAAAAAGCCTTTTTCCATTTCCAATCGGCAAATAATAATGGGGGCAGCATCAGCAAACTGCTCAATTTGCTTTTTTGCTGTCGCTATTACTAGCAGTTACAGAAGGTAACAATGGCTTATTACTGCATTCGTAACAGGATAAATGCCTTGAAACTGCCTCCTCTCTCTCCATTGTGACCCCTAACCTTCAAAGTAAAATGTAATTTTTCCCTTCAGGGCTCTTTTTCTACTTGGATGTTAGCTCATACTTCTTCTGATCTTGTAGCATTATCAAATTTATTCAAACAACAATATGGTCTGTCTCAGTGACTGGGAATTCATTCTGCATACCTTATCCATGACAGGAAACTGAACCAGGATCACAGTGACATCAAGTGTGGTGGGCAGAAGATCTCATACAATGGATGTTGAAAAATCCTTCAAATAATCTTAAACACACTGGGCTGAATCTTAGACTATACAGTGTGGAGCTGGAGGAACACAGCAGATCAGGCAGCATCAGAGGAATAGGAAAGTCAATGTTTCAGGCCAGGACCCTTCTCAGAACTGAATCTTACTCTTTTTTAAGCTAAGTGCCAGTTGTGTAGAATTTTTTGGAGGGCTTTTCACAGTGAAGCTAGTGAAATTTCGCTTCACATCTTTCCATTCAGTTCATTAACTACCTAATCTGCCCTTATGGTATTCCTCTTCTTCAACTTTAGTCCATCATTTACTGTGTACCATTCCTGGAACAACTCACCACTCAGTGGACATCTGCTAAAAGACAGGCATACCTTGCACTGTGCTGTTTTTCAAAGGCTGCTGAGAATTCAGACAAGCATTGGCAATCCGGTGATACCCCTCACTGGCAATTTAATGGCACAGCAGCCAGCAAACCATGCTGCTCATGGCAGAGGCAGCATGGCTGACACTTTGTTGCAGTGTGATATTAATTGTGTGACTGCTATGCACATATATTCAATACAATAAGTTTGGGTTTCTAGTTTTTGAGCTAGTAACTGGTGGGTTTTCTCTGTGTGTCAAGTTAACAGACACAAAACACATTAATGTAGCATCTTCCATATTTTCATTTGTGTCAAAGTGCTTCACAACCTTTGAAGTGATAGCGGCACACGTGAAACCAAATGCAAATGAAAGTCCAGATAAATAATCCTTACACTCAGTAATGTGTTACACATTTGTAAAAATTCTAAAACATCAAATCCTGTCAGCCAAAACAGCAAAGGACTGAAGATGGTTAGTGACACATCAAGTATCACTTATAAGTTGTTTCAGAGATAGTAGGAGCTGCAGATGCTGGAGAATCTGAAATAGTAAGGTGTAGAGTTGGATGAACACAGCAGGCCAAACAGCATCAGAGGAGCAGGAAAGCTGACGTTTTGGGCCTAGGCCCGAAACATCAACTTTCCTGCTTCTCTGATGCTGCTTGGCCGGCTGTGTTCATCCAGCTCTACATCTTTTTATCTCACTTTTAAGTTGCTTTGCCAAATCTCACTAGTAACCTGATCTCAGAAAGGGGACTTTTCATTGTTAACCCCACAACTGAAACAGTAATTAAATGTATATAAAGCTCCAGATGTGCTCTGCTTAATTACCTCTGTTTCTGTTGTGGCCTGAGGTCTGTTTCAAACTGCAGTAGAAGAAATTAAAAGCAGGTTGGAGGAGTTCTGTGTTCAAGGTTTTGCATTTTCCTGCCAAGTTACTCACTTAAAGAAGATAAACGAGCATTAATTTTTAAATGCAGTAATTCTGTATTATAATTTGTGCATATTATACTAATATCAAAACTAGCTGAAGGATAATAATGTCAGTGCATTGACTTTTTTTTGTTTATTCATTGACAGGCTGAGGGTGTCGCTGGCTAGGCAGCCTTTACTGCCCATCCATAATTGCCCTGAGGGCTACTAAGAGTCAACCACATTGCTGTGAGTCTGGAGTCACATCTAGGCCAGACCATGTAAGGGTGGCAGTTCCTTCTCTAAAGGACATTAGTAAAGCAGATGGGTTTTTCCGACAATCGACAATGGATTAATGGCCATCGTTCGAACATGTACTCATTGCTTTTGAATTATCTGATCTACATGGATCAGCTACATTTGGAAATGGAAATGGTGAGCACATGGCATCAACATCAATGTAATAATGACAGTACAACTTATTTTGCACCATAGGAAATAACAACTCATTTACTCTTGAACTCCAGCGACTATTGCTGTACATGAGTAAACACAACAGTTCTTCAGCATGATTAAAATCGACCCCCTGAAAAAAAAACTACAATTAGACCACAATCAGAACATTTTTACTGTGGAATGTTATGGTTACAGCAGAAATCTTTGTTAGGATAGCCAAAACTGTCTGGTCTTTGCAACAAGAGTAGGGAGTATGAAATTTAAGTGGCCAAACTTCATCCTAACTTTATTCCTTGTATGAATGTGCCAATGTCTTTCTGCACATCAGCAATTAAGTCTTCCTTTCTTTCAAAAAATCTGCTTTTCTTTCTAACAGCCATTGAATAACTTCACTAACCACATTATACTCTAAATGCAACCCTGTTGCTCACTCATATAATGTGTGTATATCTCTGTTTTCAAACTCTTCATGCCTTCTGACAGCTTGTATTCCCACCTAACATTGTGTTGTCAGCAAACAAACGCATTATATTCTTTCCCTTCATCTACGGCAGTAATATAGATTGTGAATAGCTGAAGCCCCAGCAGTGATCCTTGCCCTACTGCATTATCACACCTTGCCAATCTGAGAAGGTCCCATTGATTCTTCCTGTCTGCTTTAGAATATAGAACATAGAAAAGTACAGCACAGTACAGGCCCTTCGGCCCACGATGTTGTGTCATGGAATAATCCTAATCCAAAAATAAAATAACCTAACCTACATTCCACTCAATTCACTGCTGTCCATGTGCATGTCCAGCAGTCACTTAAATGTCACTAATGACTCTGCTTCCACGACTAACACTGGCAAACTATTCCATTGGCTCACAACTCTCTCAGAGAAAAACCTCCCTCTGACGTCTCCTCTATACCTTCCTCCTAACACCTTAAAACTATGACCCCTCGTGGCAGTCAATCCTGCCCTGGAGAAAAGTCTCTGGCTATCGACTCTATCCATGCCTCTCATTACCTTGTACACCTCAATAAGGTCACCTCTCTGCCTCCTTCTCTCCAGAGAGAAAAGTCCGAGCTCAGTCAACCTCTCCTCGTAAGACAAGTCCTCCAGTCCAGGCAGCATCCTGGTAAACCTCCTTTGCATCCTCTCCAAAGCCTCCACATCTTTTCTATAATAGGGCAACCAGAACTGGACACAATATTCCAAGTGTGGTCTCACCAGGGTTTTGCTGCAGCAAAACCTCGCGGCCCTTAAACTCGATCACCCCTGTTAATGAAAGCCAAAACACCATATGCTTTCTTAACAACCTTATCCACTTGGGTGGCAACTTTGAGGGAGCTATGCACTTGAAGACCCCGCTGTTCCTCCACACTGTCGAGAATCCTGCCTTTAATCCTATATTCAGTATTTAAGTTCGACCTTCCAAAATGCATCACTTCACATTTATCCAGGTTGAACTCCATCTGCCATTTCTCAGCCCAGCTCTGCACACTGTCAATGTCTCGCTGAAGCCTGCAATAGCCCTCGATACTATCAACGGCACCTCCAACCTTTGTGTCATCAGCAAACATACTAACCCACCCCTCAACCTCCTCATCCAAGTCATTTATAAAAACTACAAACAGCAGAGGCCCAAGAACAGAGCCCTGCGGGACACCACTCAGCACTGACCTCCAGGCAGAATACTTACCATCTACAACCACTCTCTGCCTCCTGTCAGCCAACCAATTCTGAATCCAGACAGCCAAATCACCCTGCATCCCATACCCCCTGACTTTATGAATGAGCCTGCCATGGGGAACCTTATCAAATGCCTTGCTGAAGTCCATGTACACCTCATCCACTGCTCAATCCTCGTCAACCTGTCTCGTGACCTCCTCAAAGAACTCAATAAGCTTTGTGAGGCATGACTTGCCCCTCACAAAGGCATGCTGACTCCCTTTAATCACACTATTATTTTCCAAATAGTCATAAATCCTATCCCTCAGAATTCTTTCCAAAACCTTGCTGACCACAGACGTAAGACTGACTGGTCTGTAATTTCCAGGGATTTCCTTATGCCCTTTCTTGAAAAGAGGAACAACATTTGCCTCCCTCCAATCTTCCGGTACGACTCCCGTGGAGAGTGAGGAAGCAAATATCTTCGCCAGCGGCTTAGCAACCTCCTTTCTCGCTTCCCAGAGCAACCTAGGATAAATCTGGTCTGGCCCTGGGGACTTATCAATCTTAATGTTTGCTAAAATTTCCAGCGCATCAACTTCCTTAATCTCGATCTGTTCGAGGCTGTTTTCCTGCTCCTCAAAGTTCTCATTCACAACAAGGTCCATTTCCTTAGTGAAAACCGAAGCAAAAAACTCATTTAGGGCTTCCCCTATCTGCTCAGACTCCACGCACAAGTTCCCTACACTATACCTGATCGGCCCTACCTCCTCCCTGATCATTCTCTTATTCCTCATGTATGAGTAAAATGCCTTTGGGTTCTCCCTAATCCTTCCTGCCAAGCCATTATCGTGACCCCCGCCGGCCCTCCTCAGTCCACTTCTGAGATCCTTCCGAGCAAGCCTGTAATCCTCTAAAGCTGTGCTAGACCCTTGCTTCCTCCACCTTACGTAAGCTGCCTTTTTCTTTTTGACGAGAAGCACCTCTGTTCCCATCATCCAAGGCTCCTTAATCTTACCCCTTCTTACCTGTCTCAGAGGAACAAATTTATGCATCACTCGCAACAACTGTTCCTTGAACAGTCTCCACATGTCTGTTGTGCCCTTTCTGTGGAACAACTGCTCCCAATCTGTACTTCCCAACTCCTGCCTGATAGCATCATAGTTTCTTTTTCCCCAGTTAAATATCTTCCCCTGGTAACTGCTCCCTTCCCTCTCCATGGCTATGGTAAATGTGAGGCTGTTGTGGTCAATGTCGCCAAAGTGTTATCCCACCGCGAGATCTAACACCTGTCCTGGCTCATTGCCGAGCACCAAATCCAAAATGGCCTCACCCCTCGTCGGCCTATCCACATACTGAGTAAGGAAACCGTCCTGAACACTCCTGACAAAAACGGCTCCATCCAAACCATCTGCACTAAGGAGGTTCCAATCAATATTGGGGAAAGTTGAAATCACCCATAACAACAACCCTGCTACATTTGCACTTTTCAACAATCTGCTGGCCTATGAGTTCTTCGATCTCCCTACTGCTTTGTGTCCATTAGCCAACGTTCTATTCAAGCTAATACATCATGCCCAACTACGAGGCCATGAGATGTTGGAGTAGAAGTAGGTCATTCAATCCATTGAATTTGCTCTGCCATTAAGTAGGATTGTGGATGATCTGATAATTGTCAACTCCACTTTCCTGCCTTATCCTCACAACCTTTCCAGTTTATAAATCTGTCTATCTCAGCCTTGAATGCACATAACAAACTAGTCCGAACTATCCTGTGCGGTAAAGAATTCCACAGATTCACTACTGTCTGAGAGAAAAAAATCCTCAACCGCATCAGCTCTCATCTTATAGACACCCTTATGTGGTACTTTATCAAATACCTCTTGGCAATCAAGCACACTATATCTATCAGTTCTCCATTGTACAACCTGCTAGTTATATACTCAAAAACCTTGCGATAAATATATCAAACAGAATTTTCCTCTCATAAAACCATTTTGACTTGATCTGATTGTACAGCATTTTTAAGACTTCTTTAGTAATGGATGTCAGTACCTTACTGATGACTGATGTTAGGCTGATGGAATTATAGTCCTTCCTTTCTTGAATGCATCTGCTAACTTCAAATTTGCTGAAACTATTTGAGAATCTAGAGAAGTCCGGAAATTCACAGCCAGCCCATCCACTATATCTACAGCTGTAGAATGTGGCCAACAGGTCCTGGGGATTTGTTATATTTTAGTTCCTCAAGTTTCTCCAGCGCTTTTACACTGCTGATATTAATTGCCCTGATTTCCTCACACTTATTAGCATCAAGGTTATCCCCTTATTCTGGTATATTGCTTGTTTCTTCTCTTGTGAAGGCAGGCACAAAATACTTAGAATCATACAGTCGTATTGCACAGAAACAGAACCTTTGATCCAATCAGTACATGCCGGACATAATCTTAAACTCAACTAGTCCTACCTGTCTGCTCCTGGCCCATATCCCTCCAAACGTTCCCCATTCATACATCCATCCAAATGTTTTTTAAACATTGTAATAGTACCTGCATCCACCACTTCATCTGGAAGTTTCATTCCACACGCAAACCACCCTCTGGGTAAAAAATTTGCCTCTAATGTCTTTTTTAAATCTGTCTCCTCTCACCTTAAAAATGTGTCCCCTTCTGTTAAAATTCCTCTTCTCAGGGGAAAGACAACTACCCATCAACTCTATCCATACCTCTCATTATTTTATAAACTTCTAACAGGTCACCTCCTGAACTCCTACAGTATGTTACAAGCTACAATAATTTATTGCTTAACGGTAAATAGTAAATAGTATTTGAGCGCCATTTAACTATTCCCACAAATGTTTCTGACCCTTGACATTCCCAAACTACCTCACAATGATTCTATTTCCCAATTTTTGGAGCAAAGATCCTTCTTTGCAGATGTTTTTATTTCATTCCTAATATTAGGGCTACTCTTCATTTTCCATTCTGTCTTTGAACAGCCCATGGTGCTGGAAGTAGTACATTGGCAAGGACAGAGAATTGGAAAAAGGCCAGAAAACACAAATGGAGACTGTAGCGATTGTAACGAGATCAGTCAGGTGGACATCACAGATTATGAGTTCCCTGATTACCTGGTCCAATCAGGGAGTGCTGGCTGACAGATATAAACAGGAGTGTCAGAGGTTCTTCTCACTCTGAGAAAGCTGGATCAGTGTCAAGGATTCTCCACATATAAATAACGGGTGTCTTGGTGATGGTATACTGGCCTCTGTGGAGTTATTTCAAGGATTAAGGATTCTTTTTCAACATGGTGACCTGTGAAGTTCCTCAGGATCAATGCTGGAACTGCAACTGTTTTCAATATATTCATGTCTTGAAGGAAGGAAGCGAGTGTATTTTGGTCAAATTTGTAGATGACACAAAAATGGTGGAGACAAATGTTGTAAGAAGATAACAAACAGTTTACAAAGAGATAGTTATAGGTTAATTAAGTGGTCAAAACACTGTCAAATGGACTGTATTGTGGAAAAATGTGAAGTTGTTCATTTTGGAAGAGAGAACAAAAGAACAGAGTGTTACTTTATTTGAGAAAAACTGCAGAAAGCTACAATACAAAGGGACTTGGGCACGAAACACTGAAAGCTAGAGCAGATGCAGCAAATAATTGAGTAGGCGAATGGAATGTTGGTCCTTATTTCAAGGGGACTGGAGAATAAGAGTAGAGAAGTCTTACTGAAACTATGCAAGGTGCTGGTGAGACACATCTGGAGTTCTGTGTGTAGTTTTGGTCCCCTTATTTAAGAAGATGCTATTTCATTAGAAGCCCTGTAAGGAGGGATTGTCTTATGGGCAAAGGTTAAACAGTTTAGGACTCTACTCATTGAAATTTAGAAGAATGAGGATATCTCATTGAAACATATAGGATTCTTAAGGGGTTTGACAGGGTAAGTGCTGATAGGGTGTTTCCCTTCATGGGAGAGTCTAGGTCCAGCAGGCATTGTCTCAGAACCAAGGGGCATCACTATAAGACTGAGATGAGGAGGCATTTCTTCTCTCAGAGAGTTTGGGAATCTTGGAACTTCTTGCCACAGAGAGCTGTGGGGGTAGAATCCTTGTGTATATAGAATCCTTGAGATAGACTGATTCCTGATTAATCAGAAAATCAATGTTATGGGGTAAGGGCAGGAAAATAGATGCGAAGAGTGTCAGATCAGCCATGATCCTATTGAATGGCAGAGCAATTTTGAGGGGCTTAACAGCCTATTCCTGTTACTACTTCTTATGGACTTGTGGTCTCTTTACAGAATGTGTAATTTGTAATACTTACTTCCCAGGTTTAGTCATGTTGGTGATTAGATCTAAACTATTCTTCTTTATTTGCGTCACTAATTAACTCATCTTATTGTGGAAGATAAAATGACTTCAATTAATTTTTACGACTATTTCTTGTATGGACTTTACTCTCTGATCAATTAATATCATTAAAGTCTCTACTCCTGCCTGTATCACTCAGATTTCTTTATCCACATCAACACATTTTAGTTCTCTCCGGACATGATTTGAAAGGAATTCAGGAATTTACATATACATATTAATCAATCACCTCAAATTTTACATTTGTCTTTCTAAATCTTCCTTCTACAGAATCCTCATCTCTTATATTAATTTAAAATGCATATTCCCTTATTTTGACCTTTTTTGCTGGTATATTTTTGTTTTGAATGCTCTGTTCCTTACAGCCACACTCTGGTTACCTGTACTCATGTTGCGACCTCATTCTGTTGCCTTATCCTTTCTCTTTAACTTTCTATATCTCTCTTCACTTGAACTTTTCCCACCAGTATTCAAAGCCTACTCTACAGACCACTCTACAGGACACAGTCCCATCACAGTTCAGGGGAAGATTATCCCAACAATATATCTCCCTGTACACCCTGTAATGAGCTAATGCCCATGAATCAAAAGCTACATCTTTCATCGGCATTCAACTGTTTGATATTATTAAATCTATGCCAATTAGCTCACGGTTAGAAATCACATGACACCAGGTTATAGTCCAATAGGTTTACTTGAAAACACAAGCTTTCGGAATTTCGCTTGTTCTTCAGGTGTTAGTAAGAGAAGTAGTATGCGGCACAGAATTTATTGGTAAAAGATCAGAGGGTCACACCACTGATAAGGATGTATTAAACCTCAGATGCTGTTAAATCTTTAATCAGTTAGAAGGTTTTAATTAATATGTATATGTATATGTAAATTCCTGAATTCCTTTCAAATCACTGTCCTGAGAGAACTAAAGGTTTAATAGTGTAAAGAAGAAGTGACATTTTAGGTCAGGCAAAGCATGTTAGGTGAGAGGCCTTGTCTAGAATCTATTTGTGTTTTTATTTGGAGTCAGGCTGGTTTTATTTCTAAATCAGGAAATTATTAAACAGGCATTGACTGACTGTCAGGAAATTGTGTACTTTGTGGACAAACAGAAAGCTGGAAAATGTTGGTTTATACACAGAAAATAGGGAGGGAGATGGAGTAAGGAGTTAACAATAGGATAGAACCCGAAGAGACAGAAGAGCAGTTGGATATGCAAAGGTAATCAGAGATAATAGGAACTACAGATGCTGGAGAATGCGAGATAACAAGGTGTAGAGCTGGATGAACACAGCAGGCCAAGCAGCATCTTAGGAGCAGGATGGCAGATGTTTCAGGCTTAGACCCTTCATCAGAAATACAAAAGACATACAAAGGATATACAGATATACAATGGATATACAGAGAAGTGGACAACGATCTGGCTGGGAGGGTGAATAGTTGTTAATGGGGACAGTTAGTTCCTAACAATAGGTAGTGTGTAATGGCAGGCTATGTAATAACAAGGCCTGGTGTGTGGGGTAAAGAATAGGACATGGGAGAGTTTAGGCCCTAAAATTATTGAACTCGATGTCGAGTCTGGAGGGCAGCAGGGCCCCCAAGTAGAAAATGAGGTGTTGTTCTTCGTTGAGCTTAACTGGAACACTGCAGCAAGCCAGAGACAGGCATGTTGGACAGGGAACTGGGTGGTGTGCTAGAATGGCAGGCAACAGGTAGCTCAGAGTCTTTTGTGTGAGCAGAACATAGATGCTCTGCAAAGCGGTCACCCAGTCTATATTTTGTTTCCCCAATGTAGGGACTGCATTGTGAGCAGAAAACGCAAAAAAACTCAATTCTAGGAATTACAGGTGAAGTGTTGCTTCACCTGGAAAGTATGTTTGGGCCCTCAGATAGTGGGGTAGGAGGTGGTAAATGGGCAGGTGTTGCACTTTGGTTGGTTGCAGGGGAAGGTGCCGTGTGGGCTGTTGGGGTGAAGGATGAATCAACCAGGGTGCCCTGGAGGGAATGGTCCCTGCGGATGCTGGACAAGGGAAGGGAGGGGAATGAATGTCTGGTGGTGGCATCTTGCTGGAGTTGGTGGAAATGGCATCTGATGATCTTCTGGACATTGATGCTAGTGGGATGGTAGGTAAGGACAAGGAGAACCCTATTGCTGTTGTGGGCGGGAAGAGAAGGGGTGAGGGCAGAAGTGCAGAAGATGGGTAGGACCTGGTTGCAGGCACTGCCAACAGCAGTACTGGGGAATCCTTGGGTGAGGAGAAAGGTGATCATTTCAGAGACTCCCTTGTTGAAGGTGGCCTCATCTGAACATATGCGATGGAGACACAGGAACTGAGAGAATAGGCCAGAGTCTTTACAGGTCGCAGGGTGTGAAGACATTTAGTCTAGGTAGCTCTGGGAGTCAGTGCGTTTATATTCGATATTAGAGGCCAATCTATCCCCAGAAATGGAAACAGAGAAGTCAAGGAAAGGAAGGGAGGAGTCAGAGATAGGTGAAAGTGAGGGCAGGGTGGAAACTGGAAGTGAAATCGATGATCTTTTCCAGTTCTGAACGACAGAGGTAAACAGCACCGATGATCTTCTCTGATATATCTGTGATGAGTAATGGTTGGGGGGCCAGAATAGGACTGGAACAAGGAATGTTCCACGTAACCCACGAAGAGGCAGGCATAACTAGGACCCATGGCCACCCCTCTGACCTCAAGAAAACGAGAGAAGTTGTTGATGGTGAGGACAAGCTCGGCCAAGTGAAGGAATGTGGTGGTGGGTGGGGACGGTTCAGGTCTTTGCTCCAGGAAGAAGCGGAGACCCTCCTGGTGGGGACTGGACATGTGAAGGGATTGCATGTCCATAGTAAAGAGGAAAGAGCTTGAACCTGCAAACTGGAAGTTTGAAACCGGGGTAAAGCTTCAGGGGAATCATGGATGTATGTGGGCAGGTCCAACCCTTTATTGACCCCTTAAAATGAGAATTGCTTGTCTCTGGGTACTTTATTCCTAATTTGTTTAATTAATTGAATTTAAATTCCATACCTGCCATGGCAGTAAATGAACACAAGTTCCTGGACCAGTTGTCCAGTCCTCTTGATTTCTAGTCCAGTAACACAACCACTATGCTGTTGTACGTACAACCATAGGGTGGACCAAAAAGTTACTGTAGAAGTAGACCTTTGAGAAATCACGTTTACAGCAAGGTTCAAACAGTCTCGGAAAGTTGATGGTCTGAGCTACTCATAAACTGGAGAAACTAATAAAAACATTTTTGACATAATCCTAACAATAATAATAACTATACCATGGTAGAGGAGCTTGAAATCAATGCTGCCCATTTCCTCAAGATCTCCAAATTTTAACTGTATAAGTGAAAGAAGATCCAGTACTAAAGACAGATTCTTGTTTCCTGATTAACAGAGAAAATATTGATTATATGTAAATAAAACAAAGAACTGCAGATGCTGGATTATATGTAAAGACTGGTCATTCTCAAATTACAATGCAACAGTTGAAAATATAGGAGACATGCTGGTAAACTCAAATGACTAATCCAATTGTAAGGCTGCAGATAACGGTTGCAATAATGGTAATAATGTACAATACAAATCACAGCCCAAAAAAAGATGGCGAGGGTGATTTTTCTGGGCAGGGTAACCAACTATCAAGGAAGAAAATTAAGGGATGCTTTGGCTTTGCCTAATTTGTGTATGTGCCAAGCTGTCAGCTGGGAGCAGAGCATGAGAAAACACATGCACAGAAGTGAAGGATACGAAAATGGAACAAATTTGCGTCCTGGCAGCCATCAAGTGGGGATGCAGGAGAGTCGTAGAAAATCTGGGCTGGGTAACCTTGCTTTCAGGCACTAAGGGACCTCTGATGTAATCTAAATGTGTTAAGCTGAAATGCTTGTTTAGTCGCGTTTATTACAAAATTACATTTTTGTAAAGGAGTTCGAATCTGTAATCAGAATGGCCACCCAGAGGACCATTAAGGCACTGACTACTACCTAAATAATCCTGTTAATATTCATTAACAAAGCTGCATTCTGATACATAGCAATTTAACCTAACATCCTCTCCTAAAAAGAACCAGATGATTGGAGGTAAGGAAGACATTACAGAGAGCTTTTGTGCCACCCTTTGCTGTTCACTGGGATTTGGAGACTTTTGAATCACATCAAGAGGCTTTTTGGGACAGAATATCAAGACTACATCAAGGCTATGTTTTTTAAAGGATTTCATTTGTGGGGCACAGAAATTGCTGGTTGGGCCTGAGTTTATTGGCCAACCCTAGCTGCCCATGAGAAGGTGATGGTGAGGTGCATTCTTGAACTGCTGCAGCCCACGTACTGTAGGGTGGCCCACAATGCCCACGGAGTCAGAATACCAGGATTTTGACCTAGCAACAATGAACAACAATATATTTCCAAGTCAGGATGGTGAGTAGCTTGGAGGGGGGCTTGCAGGTAGTGGTGGTATTCCCATGTATCTGCTGCCTTTATCCTTCTAGATGGAAGTGGTCGGGGTTTGGAAGGTGCTGTCTTTGGTGAAGGGAGTGAATGCTAATTAAGAAGGCTGCATCCAGGCCTCACTTGCCTGGATGGTGTCAAGCTTCTTGAGTGCTGCTGGAGCTGCAGCCATTCAGACAAGTGAGGAGTGTTCCATCACACTCCTGATTTTATTCTTGAAATTCTCTAACGACATTACTTAAAAGAAGTGAATGGCGTGCTATTCTACTTCATTGGAGGTCTTTTTATAGTAACCAGGAGAAAATGAGTAATTAGGGTCTCTCTTTGTCTACAGTAAGAATGGGAAGAAGCCAGCATTGGTTCATATTGAAGACTGGGTTCAAAAGATGAGTAGATTCTTTCCTCCATGAATTTTAAAGGGCCTGCCTTCTCTTCCCGAGCTCCTCCACTAGGATTGCAACTGCTGTGTCTTAAAACCTGTGCTCCATCTCATTCAGTCCAAGCCATCCTGAAACCTGCTGTTTTGCTTACCAATGCTGTGCACAACTTTGCATATACTGCACCAAAGGAAAATGTGTCTAAAAGCTTTGCAAACACCTTTTTTTTAACACCGCTGGGTAACTTCAAATTATTATAATTGGCAATTTAAATAAACTTTGTGTTAAAATTTGACAGTGAAACATGCATACCTTATTAGCACAATATCCATTTCACATCTGTATTTTTACAAGTTTAGCACCTGTTTACCCTTTTAGAAAAATAACACTCTCTCTTTTAAATTACTCCAGACTATTCAATTTTTTAGAATATAGTGTTTTATTCATTTCCTACTGTTGTTCTGCAATAATTCTCATTGAGGTGGACAACATATTTTGTGCTTGCTTATTCTGAATAATGAGTTACTCATAAACTCTACAGCTTTGCTAAAACAAACTTTAATTAGAACTCTGACAGTAATGTAACAAATTTATATGGTCCATATTCTTTTACACAAATCTTTTGGCATTATTATATGTCCAAGAAATGAGTAACAGTGACAGTTACCACTAGCATAACAAGTAAAACTTGAACAGCTAAATACATATTTTTACATTATATTTTCCAAACTATTTTCAGATCACGCATTATTCAACATGGAGTTCATTACTTTTATTTCCTTGTAGCTACAGATTCATAACTTCCCAAACTGACCAAGCTCCCTAACTTTCCCGATCCAATGCCTTTCTCAGATAGTTCTTTCAAGGCCTTCCCTCCAATAAATGAGCAAGGAAAGCTTCTTTGCTCACATGTAGCCTCAGATGTTCCTTTCCATTAACTAGCTATTAACTAATGAATGTCCTGTGAAATAATGCAGTTGAATGTCTAATGTGACAACTGGTTTAATGTAAGTTTTAATTCAACAATAACTGAAACCTAAATGACTAATACTTTTGTAATGAAAAGGCAAAGATGAATAGTTACTATTCATACACAAAATCTGATTTTCCTTCCAGAACCTGTACATTTGGCTTACCTTTGGAAGACTGTGCATCGTTTCCTATTGTGAACTTTTGTAATATCTGCAGCAACAATGGTCGAAGTAGGTCAGAAGTCAGAGCAAAACTGTCAATATTCCTCAGGAAAAATTTCAATGTAACTAATGCTTTGTAAGCCAATTCCATTTCTTCAATGTTGACCATATCCTATAATAAAAGATACAACATAATGATTTAAATGAATATTTGGTTGTAACTTGAAAAACTGTAACGTATTTTACTCAATCCAACGCTTTTTATGATTTCAATGAAAAGCACTAATGTTGATGTTCATGATAGTGGTTTAAATCTAGTGTACTACATCAGAATTACAGAAACGTACAAAAAATCCAGCTTGTGGTACATTGTAAAAACTCTTATCAATTATATTAGCTGCTCTCAGACATGACTGATTGAAATGGGTCACTTAGGATTATATATTCAGGACATAATTTGGACCATTGGTACTAAAGAAAACAATATGTAACTTTTAATGTTTGTGCCACAGATCCCACCCAGTGCTTGGTAAACTGGTGATAATCCTGTGCATTTACCTGGACACTTGGGCTTCCCATGCAATTAAGTCCCAATGAGATAGCAATCTCACCTTCAAGAACTGCCAGTCAGAATCAACTGCAGTGATTGTGACAAGATCAGCCAGCTGGACCTCAGAGAATAGGAATTCTCTGAAAGGGACTGTTAATCTGGTCCAATCAGGGATCCCTGGCTGACAGTTAAAACCAGGACTGTCAGAGATTCTGGTACTCTGATAGCTGACTCTGAACAGGCAACACTAAAGGCAAGGACTGTTCATGTATCAATAAAGGGTGACTTGGTGACAGGTCACTGACCTCTGTGGCGGCAAGAGTAAAGCACGTTCCTGAAGAAACCCTCACGCAACTATTGTCTTTGAGTTGAGATAAGCATTTCTTACATCATGCCTATGTTTGCAAAACTTGAGTCAATTGACCCTGCCATTGAAGACTAGGCCCAGCATATAGAAAGAATGTGTTATTTAGTTCTGGGCAAATGACATTGTGGCAACAAAAAACAACAAATAGTTCACCTGACGGCTGTAGAGCCACAACTTTTTCAATTATTAGGAGCCTAACTTTCTAAGGCACCAGATACTACAATCTTTCAAGTACTGATGGGCATAGTTATGGAATATTAGGACCCCAACCCTCCTCTAATTTTGAGATACTCTCAATTTCACTCGGCAATTTGAGAACCAGGAGAATCCATATCGGGATTTTTGACTACTGGCTGAAGGCAACCGGCAGATGCATGTGACTTTGGTTTTAACATTAATGAGATACTTAGAGACTGTTTGGTATGCAGGATTATTGATGTAACCATTCAAAAGTGCCTACTAGCTGACAACCAATTGGACTTCAAACAAGCAATACAACTGGCTTTATCATTGTAAAATGTAGTGAGTGGAGCATGAGTTGCAGGGTATTCCAAAGGAAGTGGACACCCTTGCCAGTACGGCTGAGCCTGGGGATCATCACTTGAGTAAAGGCAATTGCGTAGCCTCACTCAGGACATATCCTGGACAGAGGGACTCTTGGTCGGCCCACAGTGAAACCCCAAAACAAAGCCAAACTTTGGCCAAACAGTTAAAATTTTCTTCTGGATCCTGGCCAGTAAGCCATCATAGTTGCAGCCAGTATGTGGTCTTGAGACAGCTGAAGAGTCCTATCAGACCTAAACTGACTAACATAGCTCCAAATCCAAGGAGAATACATACCAGGAAAGTCTGAGTATGAGAACTCATAGGCCAGTATCCAGGTGACTGCAGACTCTGGAAAGTCCACCTACATCTGGTTCAGAACAGTTAAATTGCTAGCAACATCCAAATCAGAACCATTTGAAATAAACATCTGGTTAAATGGTCATCTGGTTCTAATGGAGGTCAATACCAGTGCAGATGTATTAGTAAACACAGAACCAGTTTTTAACAAAATTTGTTCTGGACTGCAGCCAGTTAGTTTGCACTAGACCTTGGCTAGGCTGAGAACCTATACCAGGGAAACATTATAGATTAAAGGTACAACTTTGGTTCTGGTCTCTTATGAGGAATAAGCAGCATTAGGTTGTACCAATTTCGAAGCCCGACAGGTTGGTTCGCTGTTATGGGGATTTTAAGTAAATGATTAACTACTTTTTGCAGTTGGATAAATACCCAATCCCTTGGATAGAGGATTTCTACGCAAAGGTGGCCAGGGGGCTGTCCAACATGAAGCTCGACATGAGCCATTTGTACTTGCAACTGTGTCTAGATGAGGATTCTCAGAAGTATGCTACAATTAATACCCATAAGGACTTGCACCTGTGTACTAGGCTGCCATTTGGTGTATTGTCAGCCTGTTCAATTTTTTGGTGGGCGTTGCAGAACATTTTACGAGGTCTACCTCAGGTTGCCATTTATTTAGAACATGTTCTAATTACAGGGAAAACCAATAAGGAACACTCAGAGAACTTGAACATAGTCCTAAGGCATTTTTACAAGATAGGCATACATCGTAGAAAGGAAAAATGTGTTCCAAGTCCCCAAGTGACCTACTCGGGCTCCAGAGTTGACAAGACCAGGTTACATTGGTTGGAAGATAAAGTGAGGGTGATCAAAGGTGCCCCGGCTCTCACATCTGGACCAGAGCTTAGGTCTTTACTTCGGCTGGTAAATTATTTTGGAAAGTTCACACATAACCTTGCCTCCATCCTGGCACCTTAGCATCAACTCCTTAAAAAAAAAAGTCAGCCTTAGAAACAGTTGTGTAGCCAAGCCACAGTCTTCAGGGAAATGAAGAAACAGCTGTAATCCTGTCAGGTGTTAGCACACTACAAAACCAAGTGAGACTGCATATCGGATGCTCCCCGCATCCATGGGAATTGCTGGGCAAACCTTGGTCTTGGCTGCATGTAAACTATGTAGGTCCTCCCATGGGCTGAATGTTTTTTAGTCATTGTAGACGCCACTCAAAATGGTCGAACGTGTATAGGGTCCATTTGTCAAACATGGGAATGATGATGGAAAGTTGCATATATCTTTTTAAACACATGGAGTCCCAGGAGTGCTGGTCACAGATAACAGGCCATCATTCACCATTAGGAAATTTGGGTATTTCCTTTGACATATAACAGCAGCTCCATAACACCCATCCTCCAATGGCCTGGCAGAAAGAGCAAACCCAACTTTGAAGGCTAGCTTGAAGAAACAGCTTACAACCTCTCTAGATACCAAGCATTCATGGGTTCGTATTTGTTTATAGAATCACCCGACATGCAACTACAGGGATAGCACTGACTGAGTTGCTAATGGTAGAAGACTCCACACAAGTTAAGACTAATGTTCCCAGACCTGGGCAGAGAAGGGTGAAACCGCATCAGGATGTCCAATATCAGACGTAAGATGAGTCAGCAAGTTTGATACAGGGATGAAGTTTGGTGTAAGAATTATGGAAATGGTCTGCATAGGTGACAGGCATCGTTGACGCGAGTTCAGGGCCAGTGATGCATAAAGTTTTGGAAAGTGTGACAGTCCTGAACAAGCATGTAGACCACATGAAAAGCACAAATTTGTAAACAGTATAGGAGCAAAATGCACCCTGCCCCTTGGAACAGTTGGAAAGGCTGCTGGAACCTGGGGTTCACCCACTCCATTAAACCTTGATGAGTCCTCTGAATTGGAGACGTAGCCACCTAGACACCTTTGCTACTGAAAGAAGAGTGAAATTCTGGTTCCTGGTGCAAGAGATGATCTCCGGTACATTATAAATCACCTGTACTGGATGCCAGGTCACAGGAATCCAATCCAGTGCTAAAACGTCCTGTGAGGCTCGCCAAGAGAAAGCAGTAGCCTTGTCCTCAGATTCACAGACAGAAGGATATAGAGATCGTAATGAGGTCAGTCAGTTGGGCCCCATTGTATATGAATTCGCTGACTGGGGTTGTTAATCTGGTCTAATCAGGGAGTTCTGGCTGACAGATAAAATGAGGGTCAAAAATTCTGGCACTCTGATAGCTGACTCTGATGAGGTAGAACTAAAGACAAGGACTGATCATGTGTAAATAAAGGGTGACTTGGTGACAGGATACCAGCCTCTGTGAAGTTATTTCAGCAGCCATGGTGACTGCTGTACGCATTTGGGGTTACCTTGAGGATCACCCATGGATCCTTAAAAAGAGGTAAATGTGGGAAGGATGGAGATCACAGGGAGCATTTGGTGGCAGATCATAACATACAAAGGTCACAGGGTGATTGAACAGTGCAGTGAATTCAAAGTTACACTTGAAAAGGTACATAAAAATCAAGATCAACATTAGATTTGAAATCTGAGAGGTCCATTCAGAAGTCTGATAACAGTGGGAAAGAAGCTGCTCTTGAACCTATGGTCAAGTGGCTTTCTCCAATGAACAGTCTCATTGTCCCACACTCCAGATCTCACTGCCTTATGGATGTCATATAACTAAGGATCTATAGATCACGAATCAGCCAATTCAGTTACACGAAGACCCGAGGTAGTTGTTATCCTTGAATCAAGGGAAAACAGACAATGAAAAATGAAGACCAATTTTATGGAGCAGTAAGCTCCACACTTCAATTGAAGCTACCCAGTGTGCTGACAGACAACAGCATGTAGCAGGACCAACAGAGAGGGCTCAGGGACTTATGGGTCTTTGGACATGGAGCTGAAAATCCTGATTGAGCAGATTGGGGCCCATCCATGGAGCAGGGAAGGAGCTCTGTGACAAAAAAGGTTCACAAGCCAATTTCCCCTTTTGATCTCACTATGAGTAAAAAGTGAATTTAGTTCCTGTCCGACACTGAATTTGTCTGGAGGTAGTAATCTAGATTGTAACTCAGTTATATTTACATCTGAATATTAAGCAGTGATAAACGTTGAAGCACCCAACAACAGACAAGGGATTTTGTAGCAGTCACTTATTATACCAAACATTAGTGTAAAAGTATCTTTAATCTTCACCTGAGTGGCAGTAATTATATGGAATATTATTTACCAGCAGAATAAGGAGAACATTAGGATTTCCTTGTATAATATTCATCATGCAATTTGTGTCACTCTGCAGATTGGGAACCAGATTTTCATCCTCAAAACAGCTGATATCAACATGAGCAAACCAGCACTTCAAGACAAAGTGACCAAATCTGTCTGTCAACTCTGGGTAGAGGAAAAAGAACGTCGGCACTTGATGGTGGCAAGTATATACAGAGGAGAAATTGGATATGCCCTCCAGGAGCTTACATATGGAGTTTAATGGCACCTAAAAGATATAGAAACTAGATTAAATTTACAAGAATTTATGCATTTCAAATAAAGAATCCACATGAGTAAGTTTACATATGAATTTCCTTTTATCATACTACACAACTATGTTGGATTACTAATTTATCACCACTCTAGGCACAGTTGTGTTTGGTAGGATCATTTAGTAAGATTCCTGTTCAGTCTGCCAAATTCATTTTGTAGTGGACTCCTGTATTTGGCAGATTATGGTGTATTTTATCTATCACCCTGGACTAGTTTGAACCTGGGTTCTAGAGCTGAAACAGCATGTTAATTCAATTCAATACCCAGATAATTTTAATTTTACAACAATGAAGCAATTTTAGCCAAAAAACAAGGAAATTTTAGTTCCAAGAAGAGACAAAAGACAAGCCAGAATCTTGACCCAAATTCTACTCCATCCTGCCTGCTAGATTGCCAAGAGCTTTATCATTATTTTACTTTACAGATGTGGCTATTGCTGGTGCCTTTACTGATTTTTCGGTGGAGGTATAAGAAAGAAGGATGAATGCTACTATTAGGTTAACAAAGTTCATAGATATTATAGAATTCCAATACTGTACTTTCATTTCTGGAGAAAGATCAAGAGAGAAATACAGTGAAATTGCTCAGAAAACACAAAGCAGTTTACAAAGATACTCTGAGATGTCCCAAACCTCAGAAAAACTACCAAAAGCTCTCAGGCAAAGGCTGCTCTCCCAGGAAGTGAGTGCTTTTACATGTGACTACGGCATACAGCATGCGTGTCTGGGATTGGATATTATCATGCTTCAAAGCGCCTTACAACCCTTAACAATCGTTACAATGCCTCAGAATTCTTTCTTGGCATCATCTCCTAAGGCCTCCTACTCAGCCTACTACCCCTACTTGCAAAAAGAAACTCTGGAGCATTAGATTTTGTTCTCTGTCCCCTGATCCCACTCCCCCAAAGCCCCAATTCCCATTGCTCCACCTAAGCCTCCAAATCCACATTTCCACCCTGCGTAGCTAAAGGCCTCCAATCTTCTGTCACATCCCTAAACTAAGGTGATTCACCTCCGCTTCCATCCATTTCCCAGCAACCTCATTACGAGTAGTGGCCCGCCCATCAGGTTAGATTCCAAGCAGGGAACCAATTGCTGGCACAACAAACTCCCTGTAATAGAGCTAAAGCTCTACAGGATAGAGAAGTATCCTAATCTCCAGACTCATGTGCCTTATTAACACCCCCTTCTCCATCAGGTGTGCTGATTTAAGCTGAAATTCAGGCCGATAGATGCTCTGCAATTGAACATGTTCAACTTAAGAGATCAACATATTTCTGTACACTAAAGGAATTAAGGGAATGGCGAAAATAAGGAAACGCGAAGAAGTAAAAACTGCCGTGGTCCTTTCCAATGGCAAAGGTGCTTTCAGGACCAAATAACGGAGCCTGTTCCTATCTTGTACCTTCTCATTATCAATGTTACTGCAAACACAACTGGTATTTCCTCAATTAAATGAAATTAAACAGAGAAAGTTGATTAGAAGAGGGGAGAACAAGTCAAAATCAATACACTGGCATACTATACACCAACATTTTACAATGGTTTCTTTAAAAAAGTAAATAGCTGCTTTCCCACAGGTGAAGAACAACCAATTGTCCAGACATTCTATTGAAAGTGGAAGTGTAAATTGAGATTTGGAGCTGAACGTAGAACACAAACAGGAAACTGAATGCATGGGAACTACAGTTTGCACCATAATAGCAAACACAAGCCAGTGGGATATGGGGAGGGGCGGGGGTACAATTGCTTCAGTGGTAAAGGCACTGGCGTCAGTCCTTCAATTTAAAATTCTCACACTTGTCTTTTAATCCCCATACTGTTTCCCTAAGTCAACTGTTTCTTGCAAATGTCCTCTTCTTTAGCCCCATTTTTGATGGCCGTATCTTCAGCTGCCTTGGCCCACACCCCTGACATTTTCTCTGAAACACTTTACGTATGTACCGTACCATGACAGCAAAATGACCAGAATTTTAGAGGGATCAATGAGTGGCAACTACAGAACTACAATAGTTATTTGCTGCTCTCCATCATCTCACAATGAAGCTGAAACCAAAAGTGCATTTGATGTTCAGTCAGAGACAAGTAAACTGAATTTTTGCAACTATTATGCAAGCAGTGAAGTGTGTCCTGGAAGACTAGTCTGGTAGAAGAAGGTGTCTTGTATTCACACTTGAATGTAGCCTAGTTTCTTTGAAAGAAAATTATCAAGTATTACAAACCACTCGAATTGTTTGCTAAGCTAAGCGTATTCTACTGTATCAGGCTTGATGGATTAGCCACGCTAAATTGCCCATAGTGTTCAGGGATGTGGAGCTTAGGTGGGCTATAGGGGGATGGGTCAGTGTGGACTTGTTGGGCCGAAGGGCCTGCTTCCACGCTGTAGGGATTTTGTGATCTAAGGGGCATTGGTTTAAGGTGAGAGGGGAAAATTTTAAAAGGGATCTAAGGGCTAATTTTTTCACACAGAGGGTGGTGTGTAGATAAGGAACGAGCTGCCAGAGGAAGTGGTGGAGGTTGGTACAATTACAACATTTGAAAGGCATCTGGACGCGCATATGAATAGGAAGGGTTTAGAGAGCTATGGGTCAAATGCTGGCAAACTGGGCTACATTTAAATAGGAAATCCGATCAGCATGGACGATTTGGACCGAAGGGTCTGTTTCCCTGGTGTATGTATCTCTATGACACTATATCACATTCCCTCATTCAAATTGCACCTTAAATTCCAATTATATGAACAAATTTTACTCACTAGTCATTCTATCTTCTGCTTAGTATTAATCTTTTTTCCAAATGCTCTTTAGAAGCACCTTGGAATGTTTTATATGTTAAAATAAAACTCATGGGCCACATGTTTCTCTCCACATATGCTGCCTAACCTGCTGAATTCTTGCCCCAGTACTTCTGTTTTTGTTACTCCATAATGTAAATTGTTGTGGAGGAGGAAGAGGCAGCAGTGAAAGGTAAAGAGTGGGAATTATGACAGCAAGGCAGGGATAGGCTAAGATTATATCATACTGCTGGACATGAGATGAAAGAGGGATGGGGTAAGAGTTAAGGGGAGAGAGAAGGTAACAGTAGCATAAGGGAGAGCTGAAGAGAGAAAAAGCAAGGTAAAGCATCAGTAAGGGTGAGTAGAGATGAATTGAGGGAAAAGTTAACAGAGGTGAAGCAAAGGTAAGTGAAAATAAAAGTAAACAACAAGGGGAGAGGAAGTTATTACAGACATAGGAGATATGGAAGGAAAAGGACAGCAAAAGATCAATGGGAAAAGCAAATGCAAGAGATAGGGGCTATGAGAATTGTAGGTGGTAAGATGTATGTGCATGAGGAAACAAAATCAGAAGCAGCAAATAAGAGAAGATCCAGCATCGGAAAAACTAACCAATGATACAGATGACATAGGAGATCCAGGTGCAGAATATCCACAGACTTCCCCTGAATCATTTGATGATAAAAACTGCATCATATATAGATTGGGCAAATCAAATTTGCAAAGGTAACCTTGGAAATGAATTCAAAGAATGCACTCAGGACAGGTAGAACAATATGTTCAGGAACAAACAAGGGAATAGACAATTTTAGACCTGACAATATATACTGAGACAGGAATAATTAATGATCCCATAGGAGAGGAAATTCTAGATTAATCATAACATAACAAAAATTCACAACTTGAGCCTGAAACTAATAATTTAAACTTTAAAAAGGTGATTAAAAACGTATGGAGACAGAACTGGCTATAGTGAACTGGGAAAATGGATTTAAAAGGTTATGACAATAAGTAAGTAGTGGCATATGTTGACCCAGTTCCAAAATCTAAGGAGTGTTCTGTTGGCCAAAGTAACTATTGATGAAGAGATCTAGCACCACATTTAGCGAGTTACAGCAGCCTTCAGCAGCCTGAGGAAAAGGGTGTTTGAGGACAACAACATCAGTTCTGACACCAAGATCATAGTTCACAGAGCTGTGGTGGCTCCTACCTTCCTATATGGCTCTGAGGCGTGGACTGCCTACAGCAGACACCTCAAAGCACTGGAGTAGTACCACCAACATTGCCTGCTCAAGATCCTGTGAATTTGCTGGGAAAAAGCATGCACCAACATCAGAGTCCTCAACAAGGCTAACACCCCCAGCATCGAAGCATTGACACCTTTGATTGACTATGATGGGCTGGGCATGTCGTCAGCATGACTGACACAAGATTCTCCAAGCATCTGCTCTACTCCCAGCTTCAAAACGGCAGGCAAGTCCCAGGTGGACAGAGGAAGTCCTTCAATGACACCCTCAAGGCCTCACTGGTGAAGTGTGGCATTCCCACAGACACTGGGAATCACTGGCCCAAGTCCATCCAAAGTGGAGGAGGTGAATCCAAGAAGGCATTGAGCACCTCGAGACTCACTATTGGGAAAAAGCGGAAGCCAGGCGAAAGCAGCAAAAGGAGACTGCTACCACACCCACACCTCACCCACCCTTCCATAACCATCTTTTACGCCAAGTGTAACAGAGCCTGTGGTAGCCACATTGGTCTGTATGGCCACCTATGGACTCACCCTGACAATGGAAGAGAGTCATCCTCATCTGTGAGGAACCACTAATGATGATGATGACGTAAGAGATAATCCATAACACTTTAAGAAGAATTCATATGCAACTGAATTAAATAATCTCTGGGAAGATGCACCATCTGTGGTTAAGGATGTTCAGTATGCTATGAAATTGAAAGAAAAGGCATACTATGTTGCAAGGACTTGAGGCAGGTCAGAAGATTAAAAAAACCTAGAAACAACAAAAAATGACTAAAAGAATAATAAACAGGGAGAAATTATAATTTGAAATCAGGGTTCAGCCACTAATAAATATAAAAACAGCAAAACATTTTACATGTAAAAAAAAAGGAAGAAAGCAGTTGGTCCCTGAGAAATGAAGGGATTGGTTCCAATGCATTTTCTGCTGAACCTATGATGTGGAGGTGCCAGGGTTGTCAAAAATCACACAACACCAGGTTCAACAGGTTTATTTGAAAACATTAGCTTTTGCAACGTGGGAGAGGAGGTATCAAGATACAGAATTTATCAGTATAAGATCAAGGGATCATAGAACTGATGCAAAATTACCTAAACCTAAAATGGCTGGCTGACTCCCTCCTGCTAAATCTGTAATTAGTTAGAAACGAGATGCGAGATTCAATTGATTAAAATGCAAATCTCAGGATGTTTCACTTGTATGGGAATCTGGAACTGTGGGACAGAGCCCCAAAAAATGGAGTCTTTCATTTAAGATGTGAATGAGGTGAAATATCTTCTTGAGAATCTTAATCTTTGGCATTCTCTATTTTAGAGAGCAGTTAAGGCTGGAGCATTGAATATATTCAAGATGGAGTTATAAACTGATCTTTGATCTACAAGTGAATCAGCTGCTGTGTAGTTTGGAACTGGCGTTAGGATCAACATGATCTTAGGAGCAAGCTATTCTGGTGATCTTGTGAAAGGCTGCTTTTGCAATGTTAATCGCTTTCGCTTTCTCTCATCTTATTTCTTACAAAATCCCTTTTCATCCTTTATTCCTGTGGTATAAAATGTTGTCATCATTTGAAATTCTGCATCTGTCATTTTAAGTTCAAGATAAACATCTACAACATGTACTCTTTTCTCCTATACTCATATGAGATAACTAAACTTCTTATTGCATTGTATCCATTTTTTCAGAGCTGTATTCCTGACATTAATCTTTACAGCTATCTTTTGTTGCCAACTTCCCATGAACCTGGAGGGTCTCCTGCTGAGGAAACTGGACATCTCTTTTCCTTCATAATTCTTCAATGAAGCAGAGCATCCAATAATCTTGGTGCCTGTGTTCTCTTGTGATCAGCCTTTCTTCATTCTTTTCCAAGTTAGGTTTACTCGTAGAATGACCCTAGCACTTATTTAAGCCATTGAAACATCTCATGGTGAAGAGCTAGGTTTAAGTGCTAAACAGCCTCTTAACATTGTTCGTTGGCTGCTTACACAATGTTGGGAGTAATAGCTGAACAAAGCAATTGTAACACTGAGCAGGCAGCACAAAGTTGATATGCTGTTAGCATAACACTGAGAGGGTAGAAAATAACTGTGAAACATGATTACTACACTGCTTTTTAATAATTAAAAATTTAACCCCTTCTGTCTCTCCCATATTCCAATAAAAACCTCAGCTCACCAACCTGTTCCATTAAAATATTCAATCCACCTACTTCATCAAACTTTTAGACACATCTCCTAATATCTTACTGTTTGGCTCAACGACTCTAATTCTCCCTAAACCTTTGTTAAGTACTTTTCACTGTTCTCTGTATTTAGATGCTTTATAAACATAATTTGTTCGAGAGAAAAAGTGAAAGTCACAGCCATGCACAAACTCATTATAACAAAGTATGTAGCTGGATGAACACAGCAGGCCTAGCAGCACCTTTGGAGCAGAAAAGCTGACGTTTCGGGCCTAGAGAAGGGTCTAGGCCTGGAACGTCAGCTTTTCTGCTTTTCAGATGCTGCTTGGCCTGCTGTGTTCATCCAGCTATACACTTTGTTATCTCGGATTCTCCAGCATCTGTAGTTCCTATTATCTCACAAAATCATAATGCTTCCCAAGTTTAGGATTTTTGCTGAATAAAGGTGTCTCAGTCCTTTGTGACATATTTCCTATTGTTATTGTAAAATAAATTTTTGAATATTTTCGTTTTAAAAAGTTGCTGATTTTGGCACTACATAAAAATACTGTAAACACTCAAGCCACCAAAATAAGTAATTCAACACACAGCAAACAGCAAAAATATTCATTTACCCAGTCCAGTCTGCTGCACTTTTCTTGACATACAGACAACAGATAGAGAGCAGCTCTAAGTACAAATGGTGGAAGTGAATGTCCTTGAGCTAAGGACTTGTTTAAGAAGTTACTGATAGCTGTGAACACAGGGTCTTCTGAAAAAAATCTAAAGAAGCAAAAAAAAGGTGAAACATTCTAAAATATACTTGAATACTTGACTACGGACACATACATATAAATAGTTGATCTTGAACTCCCAGGAATATGTCATGGCTTAATTCAAACACCAATCAATGCCTAAGACTCTGAAGCTATTTTAACAGATGTTCAACCCTTTCTTTTCTAAGCAAGCTATTCCTGTTAAGATACCAGATAAGAAAATTACAACTCAATGCATTAATCATTTATATACTAATGTTTACAGATACTTCAAGGCCTAGCTGTTATAAGATAAATAATTTCTTGGCATTGACATATTAATAATTAAACCACCAAACAGTAAACCAGAGCCCATGTCTCAATTATGCAGCTAACTTCAGCCAATACTCAACATTGTATATAAATACATATACAAACTAACTAGCACATGTTACAGTTACTTTGCGAATAGTACTTTCGCTAATGCTTTCATCCTTTGAAATTTATTGCTGATACTAAGCAAGCATTCCTAATGGAAATCATATACAAATGTTTCAGATAGAAACACTGCATTTAAACAATTTTCTGTTGTGGATGTTGTTATAGTTTTCAGCCATAATTGAGCTTAACTGTCTCCCAGGATCTGTTAGCCATTTTGCTTTTCATAATTCTCATTCGGTGAAAATTTAACAGGCAATTTTCTGTATGGCATCCAATAAACAGGACAGGTAGGACCCTCTTGCTCTTTTGCAGTTCTCTACCTGCCACCAGAAGCTCAATTTCAGGGTAATGTCTACCTGACCCTTTTCTGAATTGTTCCTGGTCCAAACACCCACATTGCCTGGATGGTGTTACTGTAACAGATGACTTGGTGAATTTCTGCACTGCACCTTTGCAGCCACTGCGTCAGTGGTAGAGGAAGTGAATGCTTAAGGTGATACACACGGTGTCAAGCTCCTTGAGTTGGAGCTGCATTTATCCAGGCAAGGAGACAGTATTCTAAAGCACTTTTGATTTGTGTCTTGGAGATATTGGGTATGTTTTAAGGAGTTAGGAGATGAGTTACTTGCCACAGAAATTCCAGCCTCCGACCTGCTCTTGCAGCTAGAATATGTTCATAACTGTTCCAGTTCAGTTTCTGGTCAATGGTAATCCCCAGAATGTTGATACTGTGGGATTCAGTAATGGTATCTGCTCTTGTAGCCAATATTTGAATGGTCTATTCCAGTCCAGTTGTTGATCTATTATAAAACCCAGGATGCTGATGCTAGGGAATTCAATAAAGGAGCTGCCACTGAATTTCAACTTGTTGGAGTCAGTTCTTGCCTGGCACTTCAGTGGAAAGACTGCAGAGTTCTGATCAGATTCATTGGCTGTGGGATCACTCAGCTATCTTTTGCATGCTGTTTCCTTTGTTTAGCATACATGTTGTGTATTATAACTTCCTCAAGGTGGCAACTCATTTTTAAGTATGCCTAGTGCTGCTCCTGGCACACCTTTCTGCACACCTCATTGAATGAGATTTGGTCAGTGGTTGAATGATACTCTAGGTTTATTTAGATAAATACATAATAGAGGCATAATACTGAAACTGTAGGATAGATACATTCCTATATTACTTAAAAAGTAATCTCTAAGTGGATCAACAAGCACATTGATAAAGTGAAATAAAAAGTAAAAAAAATGACCTCTATAAATCCATGAAGTGACTAGGGAAAAGATTTCTGGTGCTCTAATGATTAATAAGGAAGAATAAATAAAATTTGGGAGATCTCAGCATATTAGAAATAGTCCCACATAATAGTGTTCATAAAAAAGGCCACATTAACAGAAAAATGCATCTATTATATGAAGAATAATGGAATGGGTTAGTAAGAGGAAACCAGGATTGCTAACTGACATCTGTGGTTTTATCAAAAGCAGATCATATGGTTTAATACAGAAAACTTTGTTTTAATCGGCACCTTATCAATTGGAACTCTTGATAAACTCGCAATAATTATATACCTTAAATACCATGATCTAATATGATGTTCAAACATTTTATGCAGTAAAATAAAGTAAAACAGTGATGTGAATATTCCCTGCTTTATCCTTCTATTGCTTACTGTGTTTTTACATTGATTTTAGGAGGTTTGTTGATGTTTTTAACTTGGATTTTTTGAAGGATGTTGATGTCTTGAAACTTCTCTTGGTCAGGGTTTAAATTGCATTTTGGTAACATAAACAAGAGCAAGACTTATACAATTAAAAGTACAGCTTGGATAATGTTGCAGTATTGAGAGATCTAAACATTCGGGCACATAATTTTTGAATTTTGCATCACAGCTAGGCAGGGTGGTTAAGAAAGCATTTAGCAGACTTGCCTTCAACGCTCAGACCTTTGAGAATAGGAGTTGAGATGTCACGTTGAGGTTGTATAGGACGTTGGTTACACCTCTTCTGGAGTACTGTGTATAGTTCTGGTTGCCCTTTTAAAGCAAGGATATTATTGAGCTGGAGAAGGTTCAGAAATGATTTACCAGGACATTGCCTGGAATGTACGGTTTGAGTTATAAGTAGAAGCTGGATAGGCTGGGACATTTTTCACTGGAGTGTAGGAGGTTGAGGGGTGACTTTATAGAGGTTTCCAAAATCATGAGGGGTATAGATAAGGTGACGGGAGGTATCTTTTCCCTATGGTGCGGGATTTCAAAGCCAGAGAGCATATTTTTAAGGTGAGAGGAGAAATATTTAAAAAGGACATGAGGGGCAACATTCTTTACACAGAAAGAGTGATTTGTGTGTGGAATGATCTTTCAGAGAAGTAGTGGATGTGGGTACAGTTACAGTGTTTAAAAGACATCTGGATAAGTACATGAATAAGAAAGGTTTGGAGGGATATGGACTGAGCGCAGGCAGTTTGGACGAGTTTAGTTTGGGAGTACGTTCGGCATGGACTGGTTGGACTGAAGGGCCTGCTTCCATTTGACTCTATGACTCTACTGTGGTTATGCGTACCTCTTGATCATCAGGAACATTTGATCAACCGGCTTCTGATCCCGTAGGTGCTGGCTAACGAGAAGTTTGCCATAGTATCTAATCTGCCAATCTCTCACTTCTTTAAAAAAGGCTAATAAAATTATTTATAAAACCTCTTACCTATTTTCATACATATGAGCCAGATACAATATTACTAAAAGGCAATGGTGACAGTTCTGAATGTCTTCATCTATTCCAATTGTATCTGCACTGTCTGAAAGCATGGTTATAGCATCTGAAAAGGTGCGGTTTAGATGTGGCATACACTTTGTAAAAAGCATGGATAAACAATCAAGATCTAAAATGAAGGAAAAAAGAAATCAAGGTCTAAAACAATTTTAAAGTCATAATCCTACTTAGCTTGATAACGGTGGAGCAAGATAATATTTTTGGAAAGATTAGCCATTAAACAAGCATGAGCAACAGTTATTAGCAACAACTGACATCAGCCAGGATTACTTTACATGATTGTTACATTTATGAGCATTAGATGAAGCAAGCATTGCACTTGGCAAAGATATTTTCCACAACTGAAAAGCATACCAATCTAAAAGAGGATCAGACATAAATAATGGCATAAAGAGGCAAACTATTCAGTGGCTGCTACTATAGAGTTATACTGGAGCATGAGGGAGTACCAACAGGGACAAAATAAAAAACTTCAAAGCAAAAATAGCACAGCAAGAAAACTAATTGAAAAGGAAAAAGTACACAGAATTCTCTTCTCCATGTTTTTATCCCCTGCTACTACAAATTATCAGATGTATTCGAAATCACCTTGATACCTTTCACTTCATTAAAGGTACTATATAAATGCACGATGCTGCCATTGTTCAAATTAAACAAAAAAACCCAAACATTTCTTAGTAACTTTCACCTTATTAATTTTTTAAAGTATTTAGAGAATTAACAGACACCAAACAAGAAGTATAAGAGAAGATATAGCAAGTACAGTGTCAACGGAAACAGTTTTGACATGACTTTTGAAGACTCCCTAAACAAGATGATAGGGACACACCAGAACAAAATGAGAATAGGAACTGTGTTTTGAGACAGGGACCCAATGACTGATTTTCAGTCCGGAGAATGGGATAATTACTGCCTGCTGATGAGCTGGTTCCGTCGTTCCATCCTATCCCTTGAGTATTTTTGAGAAAGTGGGATGGCTGAGCATAGCAGGTTGCAGATCCAACATATTAAAGGCAGGCAAGGCAAATCAAAGGAGGACAAAGGCAACTTCCCAGTTGAAGGGGGCAGAGCTAGTTTGACTGTTTGAATTTATGGGAGCAAACCTAGAGGCCCTCAATGCATAACTGGGTGCTGTACCAGCTGCAAGTCCTACCTTCCTGGCTCCACCAACTCTCCCACTCAGTGACAGACTGGTTAGAAAACCCCTTTTAAATTCAATGTTAAGTTTTAAACAAGTGAAGGCACCTCCATATTATAGCATTCTGTCCAGAGCTCTTCAATAGTCTAATACTTCTCTAAAGTTGAAAAGCCTTCGATTGGCCCTCCAGCTTGAAGATCCACCTACAAACTTAACTGGATGGCATTACTGGCCATGAATTCGTTGTCTTGGGAAAAAAAAATCACAATTTCCTCACACGGTGTCTGTATTGCTCGCACGTCCCTTTTCAACAGTTGGTCACACTTTAAAAAGACGACCCAGTGCTATTATAATTTGAAAAGCCTTTGCAAGCTGTGAGTGGAACTTCCATCCCTTGGTGGGTAGAAGTGGAACAGCCCTTAATAGCTAGCAGGGCTTGAACTCAATAGTGGGCGCTGCTGAGACTGCAAGATGTCACATGATGAAGTTTGATAGTGACTGGATAGGAAATTCCTTGTCTTCTGTAGTGTAGAGAGATGCAGCAGCCTAAGGCAGAGGATGTGTCATTTTGCAGGCCATGTAGAGGTACCCCATGTAGTGGTAAAAATGGCAAGTATGGGAGGGTTCCCTTGATATGCATAGGGCATTCTCCAAACAATGTGTAAGCCAGCCAGCCTCTCCCACACCCCTTCCATCTTTCTTCTTGTCCTTTCACTAACTTTGTTCTAAAAACAGTCTTCATTGCACTTCCCTTGTCCAACATTTATGGCAATGGGAGCAAACTGAGGTCCTTATGTGACCATTAATTAATTACTTCAGGGCTCAATAGATTTCAGAATGGGCAGTCTAGTGGACACTTTATCACATCCACCTTCCTGTCACCCTTGTTTTTGGAATTAAGTCTGGGGTAGGCAGAAGAGAGTGAGCTACCCACCCATCTTATGTCTTGCTGCACCATAAACACACCCAGCAGGAGCTGTGAACCTCAGCCCCTGGGTTCAGACACCTATAAAAAATATCTTGCCTTGAGTTCAGAAGGGTATAAGAAGAGAAAAATTATGGAAGAAGGACTACAGAAAATCAATGGAGTTACAAATATTTAAAATGCAGTTATCACAATAACAATAAATATCATACAAGCAAATAGTTTTAGCTGTGCTCATAACAGAAATTAAATGAAACAGAGTTCTAACATATATAATTTAAAATAACTTTTTAAATGGTGCTGTCTTGGAAGTCGATTTGATAAAATTGAAGCAAATGTTAAAAAGATTTCATAAGCATGGATGGGAAAAAATAGAAAGCAATGCTAAATAGAGATTTTTCAGCTGGAATGTACATAAACAATGTCGTCTATTGGAGTCAGCATTTGAATCAATATCTTTACCAAAATATAGATACATACATTTTTACAGAGTATGAATAGAACTCAACACAAGAGGTATAATATCAAGCACTGTAATTAAACAGGGAAAAGCTATGCACTGGTAGCTTGAGGGCAGCAATATAAGTGAAACTGAAAGACTTTTTATCACGCAAGATTTTATTTTAAAGATCAGGAAATGCTCCAACATAAACAATGGATTTGAAGTAACTGCTGGATGGAGTATGCCTGCTTGTTGTTAATGCATAAACTGCAGCTATTTTTGGACCAAGGACCATTTTCATGCAACTGACCAGATCTGCATGCAACTTTCCAGAGTTCGGAGGAGCAGGGAATATGAGCAGGATATGAGCAGAAGCCAGGTCATAAAGTCTGTTGTGTGGGGAGAGGTGGGATCACTCGTCATGCATCTAGTCACACTGGAAATAATGAAACCAAATGAGTGGGAAGGAAATTAAAAATTAAATACCTAAATGAGGAAAGAACCCTACCAGAAAAATCAGATATCAATCTGCACTTAGTAGTGTTTGATTATATTCATTTGCAATGATCTGCATTCAAAAGCATACAACTTGCATTCCCAAGTGTTCATAGTAGTGATCTATTGAAATCAATGACCTCAGAATGAAATCTCACAGCACTCCAAAAGTGAGCTGAGATAAATGCGTGATCAGCTTAACAGCGACTAAGAGAAAAGTTTGCTAAATCCCCACTGTAAACTGCGATTGTTTTACAATCACACAGACAAGACTCAGAAATTTTCTAAGTCACAGGTGCAGTCATTTGATTACTTAATGTAAATCAATTTCTACTGTTATGATGTCAGCTGATGATAACAATGGACAAGGCAGATCCCAGAGTGAAACTTGGCTTGACAGATCATAAGTTCTGTTTTTGATGTTTGGTTTACATATTGGCCAGTCACTAAATGTATTCACAAGAGTGTCAGTGTACTTTTAACAAAAGCCTTCTACAGATTTAAAAAAAACACAATTTATTTTATCTACTTTACTAACACTTTCCACCCCAACCTTAAGTTCACTGGGGCCATCTCTGATACCTCCCTCTCCCTGCTGGACCTCTCTGTTTTCATCTCTGGCAACCACCTGGAAACCGATATCTATTTCAAGCCTACCGACTCCCGCGGCTACCTAGAATACACCTCCTCTCACCCACCTTCCTGCAAAAACTGCTCCCGAGAGGAAGCATTCCACTCCCAGATATTCCAGATGTCCTCGTTTTTCAAGGACTGCAATTTCCCCTCCACAGTTGTCAACAACGCCCTCCACTTCATCTCTTGCGTTTCCCGCAACCCATCCCTTACAATCCCTTCCCGCAATAACAAAGACAGAATCCCCCATGTCCTCACGTACCACCCCACCAACCTCCGGATCCAAAACATCATCCTCCGACACTTCCGCCATCTGCAATCCGTTCCCACCACCAAAGACATTTCTCCTTCCTCACCCTCTTCTGCCTTCCAGAGGGACCACTCTCTCTGTGACTCCCTCATCCGCTACACAGTCTCCACTAGCCCACCACCCCGGCACTTTTTCCAGCAACCACAGCAAGTGCTATACCTGCCCCTACACCTCCCCCCTCACCCCCAGCCCAGACACCAAGTAAACCCTCCACGTTATACAGATATTCATCTGTAATCTGCTAATGTGGTATATTGTATCCGCCGTTCCCGATGTGGCCTCCTCTAAATCGGGGAAACCAAGCAGAGGCTTGGGGACTGCTTTGTGGAACACCTACGCTCGGTTCGAGATGAACAACTGCACCTCCCAGTCGCAAACCACTTCAACTCCCCCTCCCACTCCTTGGACGACATGTCCATCCTGGGCCTCCTCCAGTGCCACAACGATGCCACCCGAAGGCTGCAGGAACAAGACATCATGTTTCGCTTGAGAACCCTACAGCCCAATGGTATCAAAGCGGACTTCACAAGCTTCAAAATCCCCAACCTCATCGCAAAACCAGCCCAGCTCGTCCCTGTCTCCTTGACCTGTTTGTCTTTTCTCCTAAATATCTGGTCCTCCCACCTCAGTGACTAACCCCCACCCCCAGCTCCTACCTACCAGCCTCATCCCCGCCTCCTTGACCAGTCTGTCTTCCCTCGACTGACCAAACCCCATCCCAACTCCTCATCTACGCTCACCTTTACTGGCTGCATCCCCGCCTCCTTTCTACCTATCTGCTCCTTTATCCACTTTCCATCATCGGCCCCCCTTTTGTCTATTTATTTCTGAGTCCCCTTCCCCTCCCCCATTTCTGAAGAATGGTCCAGATCCAAAACATCAGCCTTCCTGCTCCTCTGATGCTGCCTGGCCTGCTGTGTTCATCCAGCTCTAAACCTTGGGATCTCACAATTTATTTTATGTTATACAAGAGCTAGCTGAAATGAACTTATTATAAATATCAGATTCATCTCACTCATATCCCACTCTTCTGCTGCCCTACGGTTTTCTAGATGGGAGAGATTCTGAATTTAGAAGGTGTTGTTGAAAGAGCTTGATGAGTTGACAGGTTGCCAGCTTCTATTCTTCATAACATACTTTATAATTAAAATCAATTTCACACTTATTTCTTCCAATGTTGACAAGTTACATTGTTAGCTATTTTGTTGATTATTTGTTTACATGTCCATTTCTCCTATAATGCGATAGTTGCATTCCTGTGTGACCTCACTCTATAGAAAATTATGTTATAGGGAAATCGCTATAGAAAATTGCTATACCGTACAGTAGAAACTTCTCGTTATCCAGACAGCACCCACTATTCATCAGTCATGTTACAGTCAATTTGTATTAATGAAATGTGTTATAGCAGAAATACCTGTTTTACCTTTCCCAAAGATGGCAGAGATGAACCAGGAAATTACAGACCGGTGAGTCTCATGTCACTCGTAGGGGAACTGGAGAAAATTCTGAAGGACAGAATTATATCCACTTGAAAAAGCATGGGTCAATACATTTGGGGTATCATCAGCCTCTGCGATTTTTCAGTGGACGATGGAGAACATTTTATAAGGTCTACTCCAGAGTGCCATTTACCGAGATGACATGCTAAAATTAGGAAACATCAACAGGGAGCATTTACAGAACATAGGCACGTTGCTCCCAGACAGGCGTATGCCTTAGAAGGGAAAATGTGTTTTCCAGGCACCCAAGTGACCTACTCAGGTTACAGAGTTGACAAGACTGGGTTGGAAGATAAAGTGGGGAGGGCGATCAAAGGCTTCCTTGTTCCCACATCTCACCACAACTAGGTCTTTCTTTGGGGTGGTGAAGTGTCAGGGAAATTTAATACTTTACCTGACTTCCATCCTGGCACCTTTGCACCAACCCTTAAAAATGGTCAGCCTTGGGACAGGTCAAAGAGGCGGGGATGGAATCAGTAACGGTGAGTGTAGGTGGGGAGTTGGGATGGGGGTTGGTCAAGTAGCCAAGCCAAAGCTTTCAGACAAGTAAAGAAACAGCGATCATCCTCTAAGGTGTTGACACACTACGATCCCGAGCAATATCTGGTATCGACATGTGATGCATCCTCGTATGGCATCGGGATAGTATTAGTCCATTGGTGTCTAATGGAGAAGAATGCCCAATAGCTTATGCATCCAGAACTTTAGTTAATACAGAGCATAAACATGCCCAGACAGAGAAGGAAGATTTGATGGTATTATTTGGAGTCAGGAGGTCCCACCAAAACATTTATGAACATAAATTTGTAATAATAATGGACCATAAATCCCTGCTAGGTCTGCTTGAACAGTACGAGGTGGTGGGACCCATAGCTTCAGGCCAAATTCAGCGGTGAGCTCTTATACTAAGTGCATATAATTTCAAGTTGGAACACTGTCCTGGAGGCCAAGTAGCAAATGTAATGTATCGAACTGCCTCCTGCTGGTAGATACACTACTGGTGGTAATTCCGCTGTAAGACTCCATAATGGTTTTAAATTTTCTGGACAAGCTTCCAGTCATAGTTGACAATATCAGACTTTAGATGCACGAAGATTCAGTCCTGGCAAAACTGAAATAGCTGGTGGTGATGGGGAAACCGAAGTGCTGTCTTGGAGCAGTTTTGGACCTGGAGAGACCATATCACAGTAGAAGATGGTAGTTTATTATGGGGGCCAAGAGTGACTGTGCCAAGCAAAGGTCATCACCAAATTCTGGTTGGACTCCAGCAGGGTCATCCAGGGGTTTCCAAAATGAAGATATTAGTGAAAAGGTATGTCTGGTGGCCAGGGTTGGATGCAGACATAGCTGCATTGATGGGGTTGTGCCTAGAGTGCCAACAAGGACAAAAATTACCGTCAAAAGCTCCCCAAAATTCATGGGAATGGCCAGGTAAACCCTGGACTCAGTTACACTTTGCCTATGCAGGTCCTTTCATGGGCTCCACGTTCTTAGTCATTTTGGACCCCCACTCAAAATGGCTGGATGTGCTTACAGTTCATTCGTTAAATATGCGGATGACAACAGAACAACTGCATGCATCTTTTGCCATATGTGGACTCCCAGAACTGTTGGTCACAGAAAATGGACCATCACTAACCAGCAGGGAATTTGAGAATTTCCTGAAGTTGAGTTGTATTCATCATATATGGACAGCTCCATACCACCTATCATCCAATGGTCTGGCAGAAACAGCAGATTAAACTTTGAATGCAAACTTAAAGGAACAGCCTACAGCTTCACTAGATACCAAACTGTTCTGGTTCCTGTTTGTTTATAGAACCACCCCTCATGCAACTACAAGGTTAGCTAACAGGGAGAGTTGCTAGCGAGGAAAGATTCTGCACCAGGTTAAATCTGATCATCCCGGACCTGTGGGAGGAGGGTGAAACAGCATCAAGAGACTCTGTTAAGTAAGTGAGATAGTTTACTTCAGGGGACAAAGTTTGGTGTAGGAATTATGGGAATTTCCCTGGATGAGTAAGAGGTTGATGCAAAGTCAGATCCAGAGGCGTATAACGATCAGGTTGGCGCGATAGTCCTGAACAAGCATGTAGGCCATATCAAAGTTGCAAAGTCACAAATGATGCAGGAGCAAAATGTGGCCTGTTCCGGAACCTGTGGGTTCTCCTTCTCTGTCAAGCGTTGAAGATACCTCGGAATCTGAGATAGGCATGGTGGATGTCACCATCTTGACGCCTTTGCTGCTTGAAGAGGAGAATGAATTTCTTCTAAGACTGTCTGGTTGCAAGATGCGAATTATTGCTCATTTCAGGCCATCTGTGTCAGAGGCAGACATGGAGAAACCTGAACCAGTGCTAAAATGTTCCAGGAGGAGCTACAAAAAAAAGAATCAACCTATGTCCTCAGACTCAGAGGGGGAGGGATGTAACGAGGTCAGCCAGATGGCCATCATAGAATATGAGTTCCCTGCTAGGACCAGATCGCAATCAAGGAACCCTGGTTGATGGATATAAACAGGAGTGTCAAAGGTTCTGTTCACTCTGAAAGCTGGCTCTGAGGGAGCTGGGTCAGTGTCAAAGACTCTCCATGTGTAAATAATGGGGACTTGGTGAAGGGATATTGACCTCTGTGCAGTTATTTCAACCTCTATTTCTTTTATGCTGAAATTTTCACTTTTACCCAAAGCATTTAGTATAAGATTCTCTGCACATGTTGGGGTCTGTCTACTCCAACTGGCCTCATGTCCATGTGGCCCTGCAGCAGCAGTCACTATGCACTCTTCTTTGTGGCCATTTGCAATACACTCCCTAGAGGCAGGGATCCTGGTCTGAATAGATAACAAATCCTGTGCCTGAAGAGAGCATGAGGAGCATATCTCTCCCAAACACATCAAATTAAGACCCTGGAAAAGGTGTTTTTATCAGAAGGATCTTTGCATTTTGTTTAAAGGGATGAGATCAGTCATTGGTCACCTGGGTTACTGGATAAAAATCCACACACAAGGATAACTCTGAACAAGAGAACATTTGGCCCACAGATCAATTTGCCAGTCTGGATCAAGAACAGTTTAAAATCAGTTGAAATTTCCAATTCTTTCTTCCCCTTTATTCATTCACAGGCTAAGAGTGTTACTGGCTAGGCCAGCATTTATTGCCCATCCCTGTTTGCCCAGAGGGCGTTTACAAGTCAACCACATTCCTGTAGGTCTGGAGTCACAGGTCGACAGACCAGGTAAGGATGGCAGATTTCCTTCCCTAGAGGGCATTAGTGAACCAGATGGGTTCCTCTCCAGCCCCAGAATCAGCAAGAGTTTCACAGTCATCATTAGACTCTTAATTCCACATATTTATTGAATTCCAATTCCACCCTCTGCAGTGGGATTTGAACCCGGGTCCCCAGATCATTGCCTGGGTCTCTGGATTAATAGTCCAGTGATAATACTACTAGACCATCATCTCCCCAGTCTGTGAGCTGTGCAGCAGCATTGCCTTTGGGTAAGAAAGAAGGGCATATATTATGTTATCCCAAGTAAGCATTGCTCGATGGCAGAATTTTGATGTGTGAGAGGGAAAGAAAAAGTGAATAGTAAAAAGCAAACCTACCATGCTGGTAATTGAGTATATTTTTCGTAGCTGTAAACAGGAATCGACACATGTGGCATAGAAAGTCTGAGCAGACCTGATTCAATTTTGGGTTTCTAATGGAACAGAATGCAAATATTACAATGTCTTCCATTTTAGAATTCTCAAGAGGCATTTGGAGTAATGACATGTGGAGGACAATTTTAAGTCATTAACTGAATCGACATTTGGTTCAACATGGCAGCTAAATTCAGCAATGGGAACATAAATAGACTTGAAAACAAAACTGTACTACCTGCCTCCTGAACAGAATTTGGCCTTCAGTTCCATCGTAAACCTTATAAAAGATGACGAAGCTGTAGGCAGATAATTCAATAAAGAGTGACTGTTTCTAAGTAAAGTTTAACATTAAATGTAAAGTATGGGTAATGTTCATGAGAATGCATTTTAATGGACACCAAAAAAAGGGCAGTTATGTTTAATCAACCAACGGTATTGGTATTTTTAATGGGAAAGGATGACAGAATTGAAAGATTCATACCTAGTTTAATGGAAAACTGGTTGGCTTTATTTGGCAACATGCTGTACTGGACATTGAGTATAGAAAAGAACACCTCCAAAACTCTTGCACTGGGAATTTTTTCATAGTGTTTCTGTTAGAAAGAAACATGGAAGTAAACATTAAATAAAGAATAAAGATGAGTAGGAACAAAGATGCAACTATATAGTAATGTTGTAGGATTCTGTCATGTAAGCTTAACTTCATTTATATTTCATCAATCAATCAATGGAACAGGTGTAATAAGGAACAACCTAAATCAGGTCAGACTTGACCATGTCTGCCTCTCAAAGTTGACAATAATGAAATCCTTTTGCTTGTATGTCCTAATCTTAACAAAATTTGAATGTAGGCTTAAAAACACAAAATTAATTGACATTATCATTGGAAATGTCAAGTAGACAAAAAACTGGATAAATTCAACATAGCCAATTACAATCTCATCAGGCTACTCTCGATCTTCAATACGGTAATGAAAGGTGTCATCAACAGTCTTGCTTAGCAATAATCTGCTCATTGAAGCTCAGTTTTGTGTTAGCTCCTGAACTCATTACAAGAGTTGATTACCAGAGGTTAGGTGACAGTGACCACCCTTGATATCAAAGCCATATTTGACCAACTGTGGCATCAAGGATCCCTAGTGAAACTGGAGTGAATGGGAATCAGGGGAAAACTCTCTGTTGGTTGCAGTCATGCCTCAAAGGAAGGTAGTTTCAGTTGGTGGAAGTCAGTTATCTCAGTTCCAGGGATTTTCTGCAGGAGTTCTTCAGGGTAATGTTCGCGGCTCAAACATCTTTACCTGCTTTACCTTCCCTCCACCATAAAGTCAGAAATGTTGATGACTGCACAATGTTCAGTACCATTGCAACACTTGAGATATTGAAACAATCCAAGTCCAAATTCTGCAGGTCATGTCTGACTGACCTGATTGAACCTTTCGAGGAGGTGACAAAGGTGATTAATGAGGCAGAGCAGTGGATGCTGTCTACATGGATTTTAGTAAGGCTTTTGACAAGGTCCTTCATGGTAGACTCTTCCAGAAGATTAAGATGCATAGGATTCACAGTGACCTGGTCATGTGGATTCAGAATTGGCTTGCCCATGAAAGACAGACAGTATAGGTGGAACGGTGTCTTTCTAGTTGGAGGTCCATGACATGTGGCGTTCCGCAGGGATCATAACTGGGTCTTCTGCTATTTGTGATACATATAAATGAATTGGATGAAAATGTAGATGGGTGGGATAGTAAGTCTGCAGATGATACAAACATTGGTGGAGTTGTGGATAGTGCAGGAGCCTGTCAAAGGATACGGTGGGACATGGATCAGTTGCAGATACGGGCAGAGAAATAAGAGATGGCATTTAATTCATGTAGTCGTGAGGTGTTGCACTTTGGGAGATCAAATGTTAAGGAAAAGTGTACAGCGAATGGCAGGACCCTGAACAGCACTGATGTATGGAGGTTCAAGTCCATAGCTCCCTGAAAGTGGCCACGCAAGTGGATAGGTTGGTAAATAAGGCATATGGCATGCTTGCTTTTATTAGTCAGGGAATTGAGGACAAGAATCAGGATGCCATGTTGCAGCTTTATGAGACTATGATTAGGGCACACTTAAGAGTATTGCATTCAGTTCTGGTCACCACATTGCAGAAAGGATATGGAGGCTTTGGAGAGGGCGCAGAAGAGGTTTACCAGGATGCTGTCTGGATTAGAGGGTATGAGCTATAAGGAGAGGCTAGAAAAACCTGGTTGTTTTCTCTGAAGCTGCTGAGACTAAGGAGAGACTTGGTAGAAGTCTATAAAACTATGAGATGCGTAGATAGAGTTGATGGTCAGAATCTTTTTCCCAGAGTTGAAATGTCTAATATTAGGGGGCATGCATTTAAGGTGAGAGGCGGAAGTTCAAATGAGATGTAAGGGGCAAGTTTTTTTTCATCCAGAGAAGTGGTAAGAGACTGGAACGCCCTGCCAGGAGTGGTGGTGGAGGCAGATACATTGGGGATGTTTTAAGGGACTTTTAGATAAGCACATGAATATGCAACGAATGAAAGGATATGGACCAAGGTCAGACATAAGGGATTAATTTCATTTGGCATCATGTTCGGCACAACAGTGTGGGCCAAAGGGCCCATTCCTGTACTGTACTGTTCTATGTATATCCAGGTTTGGTCTGGCAAGAGACATTTGCACCACACAAGTGCAAGGCAATGACCATCTACAATAAGAGACAATATAACCCCTTCACCTTGACATTCTTGGTACTACCATCACTGAAATGTCTCCCTCAACATCCTGAGGTTTACCAGAAACTGAAATGGACCAGTCATATAAATACATTGCCTACAACTGCAGTTCAGCTGCCAAGAATATTGCATCAAATAACTAATCTCGTGACTCCATAAAGCCTGACGATTAACTACAAGTCAGGAATGTGATGTATTACTCCCAGGTTGCCTTGATGAGGGCAGCTCCAACAACTTTCAACAAGATGATACAATCCAGGACAAAACATCTTCTTGCTTGGTACCAAACCACAAACATTCAGTTCCTGCACGACCGATGCTCATTAGCAGCAGCATGTACCGTCTGCAAACTGTACTGCAGAAATTTCCCAAAGATTCTTAGATAGGATCTTCTAAAAGTAAAACCACTACTAACTAAGAGCACAAGGGCAGCAGATACAATGGGAACACCAGCAACTTCACATTCTCCTCCATGTCACTCACCATCCCGACTTGGAAATATATCATGGCTCCCTAATGGTATTGTGGGTCGACCGACAATAAATGGACTGCACAGTTTAAGAAGGCCACCATCTTCTCATGGACTACCAAGGATGGGCAATAAATGCAGCCCAGCTGGCTATGACCATCTCCCTTGAATGAATGAAACAAAATTCTTCACTCCAAAGAGTGGTAAACTTGTGGAATTCTCTACCACTGAAGGCCATGGAGTGGAAGTCACTGAATATAATTAGGAAAGAAATAGACAGGCTTCTAAAAATTAAAAGTATCAAGGAGTGCATGGAGAGAGGAGTCTGACATTGAGATAGAAAATCAGCAGAGTGGAGCAGGCTTGATGGGGTAAATTCCTTCTCCTACTTTCTACGTTCTATCTCATTTGTGTTTCAAATAGATAGACGCCCTTTAAATTGTGCAGTAGTGATCATCCCATTAAAGAAAAGGTGAGATTAACAAACTTGAAGGCCAAGACTGGGGCGGACAGGAGTAAACAAGAAACAACAGCAAACAAGAGGCTCCCATATAAGAAATTAAGTGTCATTTCTTCAATAAAGAAACCTATTTCATAGAACCCCTACAGTATGGAAACAGGCCCTTCAGCCCAACAAGTCCACATCAACCTTCAGACCTATCCCCCTATAACCTACCTAATCAACACATCCCTGAGCACTACAGGTAATTTAGCATGGCCAATCCACCGATCCTGCACATCTTTGGGCTGTGGAAGGAAACACAGGTGTGAGGCAGCAGTGCTAACCACTGTGCCACCGTGCCGCACAATCTGGAGAAAGAAAAAGTCTGCACACAATATAACGAACAGAAAAGTGGTTTGGGCTGCAATTGGGAACAGAACAAATTTTAAATACAAAATAGAAAAGCCACTCTAAACAATACGTTGAAGGCTGCAGGGTGCTGCATATTGTTATATATGTAGTTGGGTGTGTGTTGCCCCTTTAAGAGAGGGGCCAGGTGACACAGACTGTGAGTAAATGGACTGTGAAGCTGAACAGACATACATAAAGTTTTCCCTGTTCCACCTTGTGTTCTATTTATGGTTAAAGCGAACCATGATTATATCAACTGGCGATGAGTGCAGAAACCAGCCACAAATTGTTATAGAACATAGAACATAACAGCATAGTACAGGCCCTTCGGCCCTCGATGTTGTGCCGACCTGTCATTCCGATCTCAAGCCCATCTAACCTACACTATTCCATGTACGTCCATATGCTTATCCAATGATGACTTAAATGTACCTAAAGTTGACGAATCTACTACCGTTGCAGGCAAAGCGTTCCATTCCCTTACTACTCTGAGTAAAGAAACCTCCTCTGACATCTGTCCTATATCTTTCACCCCTCAATTTAAAGCTATGCCCCCTCGTGTTCGCCGTCACCATCCTAGGAAAAAGGCTCTCCCTATCCACCCTATCTAACCCTCTGATTATTTTATATGTTTCATATGATGAGCAAATCCAGAGAAAGTCGTAGCCAAGAGTCATTCACTAAAGTTTTCAACTCTTTTGATACCCCAAGAGCTTCTGCTTAAAACTAAGACTGAAAACTAAAAAAAAACTCGAAAGCCTGGTCTGTGAAAGCTGGCCACACCTAGACGGCTTCCATTGTTCCAACTTTAAAAGTAAAACCCGAAGGCCACACAAGTTGTTTACTCAAGTGGTCCTCAGTAGACAGCTCAATACCTCTGCCTACATTCTCTCTTCAAAACAAAACATGGTAAAATAATCTCTTGAAAGTCACAGTTTCATCCCATACTCTATAAAAATCTTGTAGGTTGTCCTGTTGCATTATCTCCAACTGGTATAGATAAAAAATTAGCCCATGATGCAGTTATGTTTAACTCCATGTTATAATTGATGCCATAAAGTAAAAAAATTGTAGCGACTGTATTAGTTATCTACATAATTGTTGCAATTTAATCAACAAGTTGTTTTATCATTCACTCATAGTACACAGGCACCACTGGCTGGGCCAGTATTTATTGCAGACCCATGACTGCCTTTGAGAAGACGGTGGTGAGCTCCTTCTTGTGGTGGTAAATGTTGCTTATCACATTTCAACTCATATGTAGATATTGTCCAGGTCTTGCTACATTTGGGAACTGGCTACTTCAGTAACTGAGGAGTTGCAAATAATGCTGAACATTGTGCAATCATCAGCAAACATCCCCACTTCTGAGTTTTGATGGTGAGAAGATCATTGCTGAAACAGCTGAAGGTGATTGGGCATAGGATACTATGCACAGCCACTAAAGGCTCATGTGACACAGTGGCAGTGTTCCTATCTCTGAACCAGGGAACCTAGGTTCAATTCCCACCTTCTCCAGGGTCATGTAATAACAACTCTGAGCAGATTAATTATAAAATATCTACTCCCAGCCACTCCTGCAGAGATATCCTAGAGCTGAGAAAACAAACCTCCAACAACTGCAACTATATTCCTCCGTGTCAGGTATGGCTTCAGTTAGCAGCGTGTTCTCCCCTGATTCCCACTGATTCTAGTTTTGCTAGGGATCCAGGATGCCTCACTTGGTTAAATATAGCTTTGATGTCAAAGGCATGCTAAACTCACCTCTGGAATTTAGCTCATTTGTTCATGTTTGAACTAAGGCTAGAGATTTAGAAGTTGAGAATTCATGTTTTGTAACTGCCATTGATCAAAGACAATTTGTTTCTGATAAAGTTATTTTCTGGTTAAATACAGAAACCTGAGTTCTACACTCAGGACAATTAGGTAGTTTAACCAAATCTTTTAACATTTGTGATGACTCCAATAATAGTGGGGCTTGATTTCCAGTACATTACACCACTGAAGTGTGACATATCATATTGAAAATATTCGCACACTGACCCCACAACCCAACAGATAAGTTCTTGCATGTATTGTGACTGGTATTAATTCAGTGTAAGCTTTGGGGTTTTGAATGAGTCAAAATTATTGCCCATTATACACTGTATGCAAAATGCAACAGTTCCTTTAAAAAACACATCTTACAACTAACTTCAGCAGCTGTAGAATTAAGGTGGTGGAAAACTTCACAATGCTCTTTTGTTGTGTATTTTCTATGTAAACCACAGAATTATAGGTTGATATAACACAGGAAGCTTTTAGGCTAAATGTGCCGGTGGTAAAGCTGTCCCATTTGCCTCTTCTCGTCTGCTCCTTGTTTAAAACCCTGTAAGTACTTTCTCTTCACATCTTTGCTCCAATTTCATTTCAAAAGTTGCTCCTGGCTCTCCAGGCAGTGCAATCCAGATCACCATAACTCAATGTGTAAATTATTTTCACCCATCTCCCATCTGATCTTATTGCCCGACACCTTAATCCATGTCTTCTCATAGTGGCCTTTCTATCAGTGGAATCATACTTTCTTTATTTACTCTATGAAGACAGTTGATGACTTTGAATAAGTCTATCAAATTGTTGATGTCATATTTTTCTGATTATCATTTAAGTATTCATTTTTGGGTTAACTAAAATTAAATAACTCTTCCTAATCAAAATTTTAATGTTTCTTACCATTACAATTGGGATACACAAAGTGTCGCAAACATTCAACAAGAACTCTGAATACTTCTCCAACATGTTCTCACTTGCAATGCTAGGAGCTGTGAAAGCATTTTCTTGTACAGAAGGGTCCTTCTGACAATCAACTGCTAATCTACAAAAAAGTTGAGCATAAAGATGTTTTTAACACCCTTGTATGGTATACTGTCATTAAGGTATATAAAAAGAATTATTTTGCATCAGATTTATCAGGGAGATTGAACAGACAGAGGTGACTTTGGAGAATGAGATGAGCAATGAGATAAGTGCATTTGAAATTTAGAAAGTCAATGGATGAAATGAGCTGACCAAATTCAAACAATATAAAATCTCTAGTCCAGATGGATTGAATTGAATGGACGCATTTTAAAAGAAGCCCAGGAAGTGTTGGCACAGGCATTTTATACAAATTTTACTAATATGTAAAATGAAATTGTGTTAGAATGATGGATAATTAGTATAATAGCTTTATTCCAGAAGTGGGGTAGATGATGTCCATGGGAATGTACAGCAGTCAAATTAACATTAGTTTCAGGAAAAGTAATGGAATCCCTACTGAAGGTATTGGAAGAACATCTAGAAATAAAATTTGTAACAGCACAGATTTGACAAAGGAAAATCTGACTTACAGAATCATAGCAGTCCATAACACAGGAAAAGGCTATTCAGCCTAACTAATCTACACCGGTTTAAAACAACCACCTAAGTATACTTGATGAGCTTTAAGATCGCTGACCTTTGAAACGAGTTGCCAGCTGGTATATGAGAGCTAAATCAGTGCACATGTCTAAAATGGAACTGCACATGTACCACTATCACTGCTCAGGATGTTGGGTGCAATGCCTAATGTGACTCTTCTGATGTCCTTCCAAGTGCAAAGAGGAATTTCCCAGAACATATCTCCCCGTGCCCCACTAAAAGTTGCCCCAGTAAAAATTGAACTAAAACTATTTTAAGTCTGCAGTTTGCTTCTCAGGTTATTGGTTGGCCTTATGTGGAACCACAAACATCATGACATTTGGACAAAAATCTTTCCTAGCATTACATCCAGTCACGCACCATTGCAAGCAGGTTTTTGTTATTAATCAAGAGGATTTAAACTGTTCCACATACTGTATATTTAACATGCCTACTCTAAAACTTCCTCATTCAGGATTATTAGCTCCAGTTTATCTAGTTTCAGCTTATAGTTACTTCTTGATCGGCTCTCATGGCCATTCTCAAAGCTTTCAATGCTAAACATATCTTAAGTGTTGCAACTTCAAGCACAAGTGATACCTACTAACTGTATATTTAGGTATGTATTATATGTGAAAATTACAAGTATTGAACCTTAGTTCACAGCTTCAGTTTTCTAGGGTGAAAAAATATTGAGATTCAGAAGCAATACTTAGACTCTCTGGAGAAATTTTAAAATGTTAAGTACCTATATTTTTTCAGATTTCAGAACAACAAACAAGTGCACGTCAAGTAGGAGATGGGGTGAGAATGTTAGGGGAAGCTTGGATAATGTGGGGAAAACTGGAAGTAAGAACAAATCATCCAACAGTGACATTTTAACTCAGTCACCTCATCATTATTTTACTTCTGGAATTCCTGCCTAATCAGGAGTAGTAGGTATTATGTGAACCTGCAAGAACTTCAACTCTAATTTGTAAAGAGATAATCCAAAAATGCAAGTCTGAGACTGAGATTCAGTTTCTCATCGCAGCTGTCTACCTAAATGTCCTACCAGAGTCTGAAGAGCAAAGAGAAAGCAACAAGTAGAAGAAGCCTGAAACTGAGTCCAAGATGGAGGTTGGAGGTTGTGTTGGAATAACTGGAACCTGGCACATACTCCTGTCTTCAGTATAGGAAGCAGTTTAATGGCAAGTGGAAAGGCAAGACTTACCCAGTCAATAAAAAAAGGTGCAAGAGGATAATACATTATCATGCATTTTAACCGTTTTTCTGTCTTCAGATGCTGCCAAACCTGCTGGGTTTCACAGTAGTTTGTTTTTGTTTCAGATTTTTAGCATCATAACTCACAGTTCTCTGTTTATATATTATGGATATGGGATTGGTTAGCTAACAGGAAGCACTGTGTAGAGATAAATAAATCTTTTCCATGTATGAATGGAAAAGATGAACTGAATCTGCTTCCACTGTCCTTTCAAGCAGTGAGTTTTGATCGCAATTATTTGTCATTCCAGTGAGAGGAGGACCTGGAGACAATCACCAACACCTGAAAAGAGTGACTGAAATGAGGACCCAGATACCATCACTAATATCTAAAAAAGTGAAGGTTAAAATTCTAGAAAAGCATGCAAAGCCTACTCCTGCTGCAGACAATGGGGATCAATGACAAGGAGGATCTGCACAAAGTGAAGAGCCAGCAAGCCTTGTTCTTTGCCTCAGAGGCCTCCACGTTAGTCACTGGCTCAGGGTCTGCTTTGTGGAGCAGGATGTGACCTGCATGCATTTCTTCTTTCAAGAGATGTGTCGGCTGGGGGTGTGTGTGTGTCTATGGTGACCAACAGCCTAAAGGAAGAAGATGGCTCTCACTCTGACATCCTGAGTATCAGCAAATCCTTTATGTCATACTGTATATTACGAAGTCCACATACTGCACAGCCTCCCAGTCATTCCAGTCCTCTATCACAGAAGTCGTAGACGATAGCATGCAGGAGAAGCTGGAACAACTGCTATCTCTGTTCTGAGGAAGAGTCACCAGACCCGAAATGTTAACTCTGATTTCTCCTTCACAGATGCTGCCAGACCTGCTAAGCTTTTCCAGCAACTTTGTTTTTCTTAACTGCAATCTCTGGATGAGCTGACTAAGGCCCTTGAATCCTTTGAGAAAAGGGAAGCTTCCGGAAGTGAGAGCTTACTGGCCAAGTTATGTTCAGCTAGGTGGGACATAACTGGCTAGAACCTGCTGGAGGTGTGTGATAGTATGCTTCTGGCTGTAGCTTGTGCAAATCCACGGAGACGAGCATCATCACCCTTGTCTACAGATGGAAGGGGGAGAAGGAGGAAATTAGAAATCAGAAATTGCCAACCAGTCTCACTGCTGAATGCAGATTATAAGGTCCTGTCTAAGATCATTGCCAACTAGGTCATGTCTGCTCTATGATCAGTGATTTGCCCCAACTAAACCTGCATTGTAACAGGCAGAAAGATCTCCGAGAGCCTTGTGATGCTCAGGGATATGACTGCCTATATACAGGACAGGGGGTGTGGACACATGCTTCATCACCCTGGATCAGGATATCACACACCTACAAGAGGGATATGCTATCCAAAATAGGCTTTGGGGTGGGAATCTATAACTGGATCTGACTGCTCTAACCAACATTAGTGCATCTCAATCAATGGGTAGGAATCAGAAAGCTTCCCAATAAGATCTGGAGTCAGGCAAGGCTGCCCCCCCTCTGCTGCCTTGTTTTTGTATTGTACAGAACCTTCGGCCAAGTCCATCAGGAAGCTATCAAGCCTGAGAGGGGTCAATTATTCTAGGCAGCAGAGGACTGTAGGTCAAAGCATCCCTGCACATGGATGATGCTGTCGTTTTCTGATTGAATCCACTGTTGATGCACAGACTCATGAGCATCTGTGGCCAGTTTACACTGGCCTCCGGTGCCAAAGTAAATCAAGGCTGTGTTGTTTGGAAACTGGGCCAACCAATCCTTTATCACCTTTGCCATCAGTATGGATTACCTGAAGGTATTAGGAATGTGATTCTGAAGAGCCAAGATGTGTGCAAAAGCTTGGGAGGAGCATATCACCAAGATGAGGCAGAAACAGGGCTAATGGGAGCACTGTACCCTCTCCACTACAAGTAAAAAAGCGTGGTTATTAGGTGTGAGATACTATCAGTTTTGCTACATGTGGCACAGGTCTGACTCATTCCCTGAACCCCCACCACTGCAGTCAATCGAGCTATCTTCTAACTCATCTGGAGGTCAAAAACAGATCGTGTCTGCAGGGATACCAAATACAAAGCTCTAGATAAGGGAGGGATGATCATACCCAATGCCACCTTCATCCTGGTGGCCACCTCTGTGTGTGGATGCATCAAGCTGTGCACAGACCCTTGGTACACAAAAGTGTGACTACAAATGCAAGTTCTACCTTTCCTTGGTGTTGCAAAGGATGGGTTCAGCCAAGGTTCTGCAGAAAGCTCCAAGTTGTTGGACCGTTCCATATCACATGTCCTTCATGAAAAAATCTGCAAAGGAAAACACCTTTGACCACTAATCAATCAGGAAGTGGTCAGGACGAAGCGTTCTTGAGACCCTATGGGGAAAAAAAGACAGGGTGGATCCTATCACGTAGATCCCTGAGCAGACTGTCAAGATATTTGGCAGAATGCCTCATCACCAGAACTTCCCACAAAAACCAAGACATAGCTTGGCTGGCATGGAGAAGGGCACTAATTGTCAGATCCTTCTTGTATGCCTGGTCTCTGTGCACCACTGCACATTGTCCTAGAAGTAGGTGCACTGGTGAAAAGACTGCCACACCTCGTTCTGGAATGCACCTCTTCAAAGAAAGTCTAGAACCAGATACAGTGGTTTTTGTCAAGGTTTTTCCTGAGCAGTTCTGTTACGCAGGACTTTGTGCTCTACAGGCTACTTCAAGGAATGCACATCGCGACAAACTTCAACTGCACCTGGGAGACTATCAACTTGGTCAAAGGCACGCTTTGGTTTTCCCAAAACTCGCTGGACTTCCAGTGTAAAGAACTGATCTAAATCAAATATTGCCCACTGGCATACTCCAAGGTCCAGGAATATGTGCTGGCCACACACTAAAGCTTGGGACAGCTGCTGCCAAAGGACGGTAGAAAAAGATCACACTCTAAGGTCTTCCTGCCAAAGTATAACAATGGTCCAGTCAGTTATCAGAATCTCTCAGTGCTCAGAATGTACATAAATAGTTTCCTGCATAAATAGAAAAAATGCCTTTGTTTTTGTGACTGTACAGCAGCTCTGAGATATGTCAAAATTCCAATGATTTGTTTGGTATTTTTCTTTGCAAAGGTATGATTTATAACTTTTGCATGCATTTGTAGATGATTTTTATGAATAAAGTATATTTTTGAAATAAAAAAGTCTAAAGGAGTGAAGGTCGATCCTGTGGGATGGTTCCCTAAGCAGACTGTCAAAGTAATTTGGCAGAGTATCTTATTGCCATAAATTTCCAACAAACACTAAGATGTACCTTAACTGTGGTTGAGAAGGGCACAACCACTTAAATCTTCCATGCACGCTTGTACTTTCTGCCTCAAAACACACTGCCCTCGAGACGGCTGCTGTGATGTACATTTTCTTCTGAAACGTGCCTTTGCAAAGGACAGAGATGCAGTGGCTTTTGTTGAGATTTGTTCAAGCAGCTCTGTGATGCAAGACACCGTTCTCTTCTGGCTGTTCCTGGGGACACACACTGAGACAAACATTGACTGTGCCTGGAGGACCATCAAATTGATGGAAACATGCTCTTTGGTTTGCCCAAAGCTTGTTGGTCTTCCAGTGTGAAGAGTTGACCTCTACCCAATGTTACAGACTGACATACTCCAAGGTCCAGGACCAAATGCTGAAGAATGCACTGAAGTTTGCAGCAGCTACTACTGAGGCACAGTGAGGATATGTCAACATCTACATCAACAACTTCTCATCAACATGGACTGGAGTTTAAAATGGGGAAGTCTTGTTACAACTGTACAGGGTTGTTGGTGAACTCACACCTGGTATGTTGTATACAGTTTTGATTCTTATTTAAGTATTGGAGGTAGTTTAATAGAATCATTTGGCTGCCTTCTTGGGATGAAAGGGCTGATCTATCAGGAATCGCTAAACAGGTTAAGCCTTTATTCATTAGTGTTTAGAAGCATGAGGGGTGATCTTAGACTCAGAGTCAGCGTATTACAGCTTGGAAAGAGGCCCTTTGACCTATTGTGTCCATACCAGTCATTAAACACTCTAGTCTCTCTTTCCAGCACTTGGTCCACAGCCTTGTGTGCTATGGCACTTCTTAAATGATGTGATGGTTCCCATCTCTTCTACCCTTTCAGGCAGTGATTTCCAGGTACCCACCACCCTCTGTGTGAAGGAATTCATCTGCAAATCCCCTCTAATCATCCTACCCCTTACCTATGCCCCTCATAATTTTATACACCTCAATCATGCTCTTCTCAGCTTTCTCAGCACTGAGGAAAACAAAACCAGCCTATTTAGTGTCTCTTCATAGCTGAATTGCTCCAAACCAGGCAACAAGCTACTGATGAAGGGTCTAGGCCCGAAACGTCAGCTTTTGTGCTCCTGAGATGCTGCTTGGCCTGCTGTGTTCATCCAGCCTCACATTTTATTATCTAACAAGCTACTGACTCTTCTCTCCACCTGTCTAACGCGATCATATCCTGTGGTATGCCACTAGACCCAGGTTTCCTGACCATCATCTTCTGCTTCCAGCCAGTATGCTAATTTTCAATCCAATTTTCCAAAATGCTTTGCACCATTACAAGATCTTACCTTCCTGACGAGTCTCCTGTGTATCTACTCTCATCCACACATTCAGTCAGCTTCCCAAAAATTTTTCCAATAGTTTCGCTATCACTGATGTTACATTCACTGATTTATTCCTCCCACCCATCTTGAATAACTGTACCACATTAGCTGTCCTTCAGTCCTCTGGCAGGTCTCCTGAGTGTGGCAAGGCTCTGAAAATTAATGCAAGGGCCCCTGCAATCTTCTCCCTAGCCTCCCACAGCAGCTTTGGTTATATCTCATCTGGGTCTGTTGACATTTTGCAATTTTACGCCCACTAAAACTGCTAAATATTCCTCTCAACTGTAATTTATTCAAGTATATCACAGTCTTCTTCCCTGATTTTTATACCTACATTATTCTTCTCTTTCATAAATAGATATTTCAAGTACTCATTTAAAACCTTACGTATGTCTTCTGGCTCCACCCTTAGTTTGCCATTTAGGACCCCACCAATTCCCTTATTCTCCTCCTGCTCCTAAAATACTTATTAAATGCCATTGAGTCACAGAGTCATATAGCACAGAAACAGGCCCTTTGGTCCAACCAGTCCATAAACCCAAACTAAACTAATCCAAACCGCCTGTGCTTGGCCCATATCTCTCCAACATTTCTTATTCATGTTACTTATGCAACTGTATTTTAAATGTTATAACTGTACCTGCATCCACCACTTCCACTGGAAGTTCATTCCACACTCGAAGCACTCTGTAAAAAAGTTATCCCTCACGTCTTTTTTCAATCTTTCTCCTCTCACCTTAAAAATATGCCCTCTAGTCTTAAAATCCCTCATCCAAGGGAAAAGACACCTGCCATTCAATTTACCCAAGCCCCTCATGATTTTACACACCTCTGTAAGGTCACTTCACAATCTCCTATGCTCCAGTGAAAGAAGTCCCAGCCTATCCACCTTTCTCTATAACTCAAACCCTCCATTCCCAGCACCATTCTGGTAAATAAAGGCCTTTGTACCTTCCTTTATTTTATCTGCCTGTGTTTCTTTCCATGCTCTCTCTTCACTTTCCTAATTTCTTCTCTAAGTCCCCTCTGCACTCTCTATATTGCTCTAGGGCTTCTAGTGTTCTAAGCCTTCAGTACCTTTAACCTTTTCCACTATCTGATCCTGTACAACTTTTGATTTTCAGAGCTCTCAGGAAATTATGTTCCTAATCTTCACCTTTACACATCGGCCCTGCATTTCTCTTCCTTTCAGAAAGGCTCCCACTGCTCGGACATAGATTTTCATGTAAGTCTGCTTTGAATCGTAGAATCCCTACTGTGCAGAAAGGGGCCATTTGGCCCAGTGAATCTAAATTGGCCCTCTGAAGAGCATACCAAGCAGATCCATCCCCCAACATTGGATGGGGTTTTTATAATGGCTAATTCACCCTACCTGCATATCCCTTTATACTACAGGTCAATCTAGTATGGCTAATCCACCTAACCTGCACATCTTTAGACTATGGGAGGAGACCAGATCATCTGAAGGAAACCCATGCAGACACGGGGAGAATATGCAAATTTCACACAGATAGGTCGTCCAACGCTAGATTCAAACCTGGATCCCTGGCACTGTGTGGTAGCAGTGCTAACCACTGAGCCACTATTCTGTCTGTTTGGACAAATCCTGTCTTATCAATTTAAAAATTGGTCTTTCACTAATTCAAAACCTTTACTTCTGGTCCAACTTTGTTTTTTCTCATCACTATCTTAAATCTTACTCAGCTATGGTCATTATCTTTGAAAATGTCTCCTACAGACATTTATACACTATCTTCACTCCCTTAAATTAGGTCCAGCACTACCCTTTCTACATGCTGACTTAAAAAGCTCTGCGGAATACATTTTAAAAATTACATCCCCTGTGAACCTTTCACACTTTGTCTCTCCCACTTAATATCGCCAAATTTTACTATTACTCTTTGTTTTCACACTTCTGAAATTTGCCTACATATGTGCCCTTTAATCTTTCCCTGACTGTTTAGGGGTCTATGGTAAATGCCGAACAATGGGTCTGCCTCCAACTTTTGTTTACGTCATACTCTACATTGAGGAGCCTTCCAAGATATCTTTGTTCCTATAGCAGTAACTGACACTTTGATAAATATTGTGACACTCCGCTTCTCTGTCTCACCTGAAGATTCTATATCATGGAATACTGAGCTATAGGTCCTGCTCTTCTCTCAACCATGTCTCTCCATGTATCAATCAGAACCTTCAACTCATCTACTTTATGTGCAAGGTCCCTTGCATTAAACATGTCATCCAAGCTTACTGAGCTCCCTTGTGCCTTGACTATATATGCTCTACCAGCCAGATTGACTTGGCTTTATTTCCAGATTTGTCTATGCATAACCCACAACTGTACCTTCACTCCATATTCTATTTCTTGCCAAATTAGTTCAAACTCTAATCAACAGCACTAGCAACCACCCGTGGAAAGATTTTGATTCAGCTAAGGTTCAGGTACAACCCAGTGGATTTGTACAGATCTCACCTTTCACAGAAACTGAACCAATGATCCTTGCATCTAAAGCTCTCCTACTTACATCAACTCTTATACCACACATTCATTTGTTCAATCTACCTACTACTGTACTCACTAGCATGTTGCATCAGGAGTAACCCAGAGATTGCAACCTTTAAAGCCTGCTTTTCAATTTGCTAACTAGCTCCCTAAATTCTTGTTGAAGAACCTCATCCCTCTTTCTACCTATGTTGTTGGTACCAGTGTGAACCAGAACCTGACTGCTGACCCTTCCCTTCAGAATAGTCTGCAGCTGCTTAAAGGAAGTAAGATTAGTAAGTTTACAGATGACACCAAAATTGGTGGTACAGTAGGCAGTGAGGAAGGTTATCTAAGGTCACAGAGGGAAGCTGATCAAGTGGTCCAAGGAGTGGCAGATGGGTTTACTTTAGGTAAATGCGGGATATTGCATTTTGGTAAGACAAACAAGGGCAGAACTTACACAGTTAATGGTAGGGGCCTGGGGAGTGTTGTAGAACAGAGAGACCTAGGGGTTTAAGTACATAGCTCATTGAAAGTTGTATCACAGGCAGACAGAGTGGTAAAGAACGTGAGTGACACACTTGCCATCATTGTCCAGAGCTTTGCGTATAGGAGTTGGGACGTTACATTGTGGTTGTACAAGATGCTGGTGAGGCCACTTTTGGAGTACTGTGTACAGTTCTGGTTGCCCGTCTCTAGGATAGATATAATTAAATTAGAGAAGGCACAGAAAAGATCTGCGAGGATGTTACTGGAATGGAGGGTTTAAGTTATACAAAGAGGCTGGATAAGCTGGGACATTTCCCACTGGCATGTAGGAGGTTGAGGGGTGACCTTATAGAACTTTATAAAATCATGAAGGGCAGATAAAGTGAAAAGCAAAGGACTTTTCCCTAGGGGTGGAAATTTCAACACTAAAAGCATAATTTTAAAGTGAGAGGAAAAAGATTTAAAATGCACCAAAGAGGCCAGTTTTTCAACAAGAGGGTCATTTATACAGAGAATGAACCACCAGAGGAGGTGTAGATCCGGGTACAGCTACAACATTTAAAAGGTTGATGAATAGGAAAGGTATGGAAGGATGAGCTGAACCAAAGGGTCTGTTTCTGTGTTTCTGTGGTTCTACGATCCATACCCTGATCCCAAAGAGGCAACACACCATCCTGAGGCTCCAGAAATGCCTGTCTACACTCCTCACTATTGAGCCTACTACTAAAATAGCACTTACTCTCTGTTGCTTCCCTCCTTGTACAGCTGTGCTCAGACTGCACTCCCCACAGGAACCATCACTCTCATCTTTACCCAAAAGCAGATAATTTGTGTTGAGTGAGTTGCATCTGGGGCGTTCCTGACATCCTCCCTTCCTCTGATTGATGGTCATTCAATCCTTCTGTGATTGTACTCCCTCACACTGTGGGGCGACAACATTCAAATACACACTTTCTACCTAACTCAGCATCACAAATACATTGCAATGTCTTTGGTCAATGCTCAAGCTCCAAAATCACTCAACCTGACCAAACCAGTGGTACTTCCTGCGCTGTGGTCATCAGGTTGGCCAAAGGCATATGGGATTTCCCACATACTGCAAGCCATGCAATACAAGGGATTGAGCACCCCTACCATATCTTTATTATAAAAAGTCTTGCACTAAATTTAAGCCTAATAGGATATTAATTAAGTTTTCTTTTAAAAGGATAGAACTCTTCGCTTTTCCTATGGCAGCTGTACAGCATACAGAAACAGCTTACCCACTACCTACAATCAGTTCTCTACTTTTGTCAGCCTTTTCAAATTCTGGCAGGGGTCTTCCTGGGTTTTAGTAGCTGCTCCAACTAAACTCATCCCTCAGGTTTTTCATCAGAAAGCTCCAATACCACAGTTCACCTCTAGAGTTTGCTCCACTCCTCTACTGTGCTGACTGGCTCCTCTAAGTCACAGTTGAATTTAACTAGAAAGATCATATCCTTATTTATGACCAGAGTCCCATGCGCGTTTACTCTTCAAATCCACATCACAGTGATACTGTCTTATTACACACTCCTCTCAGTCGACTCAGTATGCTGACCGACTGCATAATCCTCCCAGCCTGCTTCACAGTGATACTGATTTGATGCCCTCTCCTCCCAATCAAACACTATTGATTGCATATTGAGGGGGGTTTTAAAGGTTACATGTTGGGAAGATATTTCCACTAGTGAGGAAATCTCAAACATGGATGCATAGTTACAGCATAAGGGGTCGCTCATTTAAATCTGAGATACAGAGAAATGTCTTTTCCTAGAGGGTAGTGAATGTTTGGAATTTTCCATCCCAGAGAGTTGAGATCAAAAGCATTTAAAAGGGGAGGAAGGTAGATTATTGAAAGATCAAGGAGTTCAGGCTCAGGGCAGGTCAACCATGATCTTGCTGAACATCGCAGTGACCTTGAGGGAACCAATTGCCTCCTTCTGCTCCTATTTCTTATGTTCTAGTGAAAACATTTCTCATGCTCCTGGCCTTCTACAAATTATTTTAGATCAGTGACTTCCAAGTTACTGACTCTCAGGAAGTGGGAATAGTTGCTTCTTATTTTCTCAATCAGAATGCCTCATAGAGAGTCATACAGCATGGAAACAGATGTTTTGTTCCATCATCATAACCATAATCCCAAACTAACGTAGTCCCACTTGCCCATATACCTCCAAACATTTCTTATTCATATACATATCTAAATGTTTTTAGTATCCATTGAGACTTTGCTTAATCTTCTGTATTTTAAAGAAAACAGTCCAAGTTTCTCCGGTCTGTGTGGATAATGTAAATTGTGTACCCTTAAAACTATCCTATTAATACCATCAGTGTCCATTCCAAGACTGTATCATTCTTTTTAAAGTACGGATTACGATGATCACAAGTTTGAAAAGGTCAGATTGCAGAGGTGGTTGAGAAAATGGGAGGATGATGATTTTGGAGCATCACTGTTCAGATGGCAAAACAAAGTCTGGATTTCTCAGGATTATTTGGAATTTTGATGCAACACCACAAACAACTTTCTTCTGCCAGAACAATTTATCACTAAAGGTGCCAGTTAGGTCCATGTTCTTATTGCTCGAGATTCTGGTGCCAAGCAACTCCATAGGGAATTTTTCTAAAGCCTCTCTCCTCCTATTTTGTCAACATGTATGTCCAAAAATTAACATAAAGCAACTGATCTTCAACAAGGTCACATAAAATTTAACAGCTTGAAAATCATTACTCATTTTTTCCTATTCATCACACACCCCTAACTTGATCATGTTTGTATATTTCAAGTACCTGCAAGCGTTAAGAAATGCCTCTAAAGCACTAAAAAGCAACTGTCCTTGACTTGAAGACTTTTTGCTTTGTTCCCTCCTCATAGTCTGATTCTGGAATAAGAGCACAGTACGTAATAGTTAAAAGTGAAACCTAGAGTTATAATAATAACTAGAATTCAAAAAAACATCATTTGCTATCTTATGTTAGGAAAAGAAACAGCTGAAAACATCTGACCAAGAGGAAAGAGAAAATAAGTAAACAACTGCTTGCATGATTCCAACTGTTTGCACAACTAAAAGGATTTATTGCTGGTCAACTTAGATAATTGGCAATATTATACATTTACATTTCCTGTCAACTTTATTATTATGTGATACATTACACTGCAGGCAGGGGGAGATACATAACAATGTCATTGTCATTGGAAGGTTATGCTTTGATACTGTAATCCACTAAGGGGGCAGCCTGTACAAAACAAGATGGCTGCTGCAGGTTTGTAAGATTGGTGTACGTGCATGCAGGAATATGTGGAGGGGGTGGGAAATAAGGAACTGATATACTGATATTTACTTCTCTATTGTCTAAGATCTCGTAGCTAAAGAAGTTGTGCCTGGGTACCTTAATACCTAAGTTGGCACTGTAAGTGGCGACGTATTAACTCTTCACAATACTGAATTGAATTGCATTGAATCATTTATTGTCATGTGTATTCAAGATAAAAATACAGTGAAAAGTGCGTACCTTCGCTGTACACACATAGCATCATTCACATTAACTTAGAATAAGAAGAAAAAAGATAACTTAAGAGAGTATAAAGTCTAACTTTCCTTTCCACTACTGCAGTCCCATTCAGGACTTGCTAGCCATTGCCATACTGCTGCCAGCGTACTGCTCTGGGCTGCCTCACTGGCCTGCTCTTGCCACAGCTGCCTCACCGGCCTGCTCTCAGCTGCCTCACCGACCTGCTCCCACTGCCGTTGCCTCAACAGCCTGCTCTCGCTGCTGCTGCCTCACTGGTCTGCTCTTGCCACCACTGCCTCACTGGCCTGCTCTCAGCCGCCTCACCAGCTTGCTCTCACTGCTGCTGCCTCACCGGCCTGCTCTCGCCACCACTGCCTCACTGGCGTGCTCACGGCTGCCTCACCGAACTGCTCTCGCTGCCGCTGCCTCACTTGCCTGCTCTTGGCTGCCTCACCAACTTGCTCTTGCCACCAGTACCTCACCAAATTGCTCTCGCTGCCCCTGCCTCACCAAACAGCTCTCTCGACATTCTTGATTAGCTGCCGCTGCTCCAGCCCCTACCTGAACCACCATTGCTGCATCATGGGTTCAGCTCCTGCCATGTGGCTCCCAGTAATGACCCGGCTTCTTCCCGACTCCTTACGTAGGTAGTTAAAAGGGGTGACGGGGAATGGAATTACCACAGAGGGACAGACAAGAAGGGAGAAAAAAGATGAAGGACAAAGAAAGAAAGGGAAAGAGAACTGGCAAGCGGAGTGGAAATCGGAATGGAGCGACTTACCTTGCCGTCATCTTGCCAGAAATATATACTCATTGAGTGTAAATGACAATAAAGACTAATTCTAATATACTTAAAACTTTTGTCCAAGATAGAAAGGACACCCGTCCACACCCCCAACAACACCAACATCACCACAACTCCAAGTGCTGCATAAATGTCCCATCTGTTTGAGGCAGGAGGGAGGAAAAGTAAGCATGCCTCAGAGCCCATTGCTATACAAGAGGTGAACTGCTGCTAGTTGTCTATGCAATGAGTAGTGGTTACATTTTACAATTTTGAATTAGTGAATTAACATTAAGTTCTACATGGCCATAACATATTTAAATTGTAGAATGACTTCAACAAAAAGTTAACAATATTCACATTACCTCTTTATTCCCGATAGTGCTGCCATTGCTTTGGATCATGGGAGGCAAGGGAAGATCTGCACAGCGCACTAATGTAGCTTCAATGAGTGTTTGTAGTTCTTGGTATTGTACAGGTACAGGCAGATGATCCTTCCTGAGTAAGTTTTTTTTAAACAATGTACTTCAGTGTACAAATCAGTTATTCTGCCCACTCACCTCATACTACTTGGATTCATTTAATTTATATCACTACATTTAATATATTTTTGTTAGAGAAGAGTATAAGAGAACATGGAGCAAAAGGTGAATAAATGGAATTAAGATATAGATCATTCATGTACTAACAGAATGAAGAACAGGCTCAAGAAAGCCAAAAATTGCATTTGTATAGTTAACCTACCTCAGCTAATCTTCCTTTATTTTTGTTAACTCAAATAAATGCTTTTATTTGTTATATATACAGTAACAAGAAAGTTGGTTCTTTTTACCGCAGAAAGAATGCCAAAGTACTGGTTGCCTCAATTGCAACCTCAAGGCTGGAGCTGGCCACTGCTTCCTTTAACAGAACAATGACTTCGTGCCAAATAGTGAAATTCATGAACAGCTTTATTCCTGAAGGCTGCCTGTAAAAGATACATTTATACTGTTTATTTGCATATTTTCACATTTATTTTTAACCAATTGTTACAAAACATTTTTTTACAAGTATAAAACAAACCCAATCGATGAGGAAGCAAATTAGAACTTAAGCCCTCAGCTTGTACAAGGGGGCATAGCTACAAATTGAGGGGTGATAGATTTAAGACAGATGTCAGAGGCAGGTTCTTTACCCAGAGAGTGGTCAGGGCGTGCAATGCCCTGCCTGCCAATGTAGTTAACTCTGCAACATTAGGGGCATTTAAACAGTCCCTGGATAAGCATATGGATAATGATGGGATAGTGTAGGGGGAGGGGCTTAGATTAGTTCACAGGTCGGCACAACATCGAGGGCCAAAGGGCCTGTTCCGCGCTGTATTGTTCTATGTTCTATAAGAAATAGGAGCAGAAGTAGGCCATTCAGACCCTGAAACCTACCATGCCATTCTGTAAGATAATGGCTGATTTGCACCAGGCCTCAACTCCTCCTTTGTGCCAGGCTACTCCTTGTACCCCTCTATTCCCCAATATTTGAAGAATCTACCTACGACCTCCTTAAATAAATTACAGCAGTCTAAATTCCACAACTCTACGGAATAGAGAATTCCAGACATTTACTACCCTCAGAGAAGAAATTCATTTAAAACTGAGAATGTAAAGGAATGACCCTTATTCTGTCACTCTGTCCCTTAGTTTAAGATTTCTCCATTCGTAGAAACATCCTCCCAACATTTGTCTTGTCAAGCCCCCTTAACATAACCAGCCCAGCCTGTCTCTGCTTCCCTAACCTGTTCTTCTTCTCACCCATCCCTTCCTCTCACCTCAAGCCGCACCTCCATTTCCTACCTAACACCTCATCCCGCCTCCTTGACCTGTCCATCTTCCCTGGACTGACCTATCCCCTCCCTACCTCCTCACCTATACTCTCCTCTCTACATATCTTCTTTTCTCTCCATCTTCGGTCTGCCTCCCCCTCTCTCCCTATTTATTCCAGTTCCCTCTCCCCACCCACCTCTCTGATGAAGGGTCTAGGCCCGAAACGTCAGCTTTTGTGCTCCTGAGATGCTGCTTGGCCTGCTGTGTTCATCTAGCTTCACACTTTGTTATCTTGGATTCTCCAGCATCTGCAGTTCCCATTATCACCCCTCAATATCTTATATGTTTCCACAAGGTTACACCTCATTCTTCTAAACTTCAATGAATAACGGCCTAACTTAATTATCTGTTCTTGATAAGTCAGCTCTTCATCAGGAATCAACCCAGTGACTGTCTACTGAACAGCCTCCAATGCCAGCATATCCTTTACTAAATACAGGAAATAAATCCCCTAGGATTAACGTTCAAACACAGCTCAGAGAGTTAATATCCCATCAATATAATTTAAATAGATTATAGGAAAAAGGCTTCAACTTCCACATCAACCTTTTGTTCATGGAGACCTAGGGGTTCCAATTTTCCTCTTCCATTCTATCTTGGTACACTTCAGACACAGGACATTAAAGTAAACTTTGTCTCACACGGAATGAACTCACCTGGATGCTGGAACTTCAATCATTACCTTAAAAGTCTGCAGTGACAACAGATAACAAGGTGTAGAGCTGGATGAAAACAGCAGGCCAAGCAGCATCAGAGCAGCAGGAAAGCTGACGTTTCGGGTCTGGACCAGAAGTGTCCAGACCCAAAACGTCAGCTTTCCTGCTCCTCTGAATCTGCTTGGCCTGCTGTGTTCATCCACCTCTACACCTTGTTATCTCAGATTCTCCAGCATCGGCAGTTCCTACTATCAGTGACAATAGATCAGAGATAATATGAACTCCAGATGCTGGGGAATCCAAGATAACAAAGTGTGGAGCTGGATGAACACAGCAGGCCAAGCAGCATCTCAGGAGCACAAAAGCCGACGTTTTGGGCCTAGACCCTTCATCAGAGAGGTCCCTGGATGCCAATCCAAAACCACCGAATTGAACCAAAATGCTCTCAAAAAAGATCATAAATTACATGTAGCAAGTGCTGCTACCAGGTTTGTTACTTTCTATTTAGTCTGCAGAATTGACTGCTGACAAAATTACATTTGCCACTAGGTACATAATTAGGCATTATTTTTCTAATGCTCTGGCTACTTATAGAACATTATAGAACATTACAGCACAGTACAGGCCCTTCGGCCCTCGATGTTGTGCCGACCTGTCATACCAATCTCAAGCCCATCTAACCTACACTATTCCACGTAAGTCCATATGCTTATCCAAATAGCTAATTAGTATTTCAGATGGATTGAAATGAAAGTGTGCAAATTACATCCTAGTTTCTGATATCATCAACATAATTCCAGGTTTCAGATTTGGATAGTTGAAGGGAGCATGCTAGTTGTGGGATCACAGAATTCTATTTTGATTGAATTTAAAGAGATTGGTACAATTAAGAGTAAGGGTTACAACAGAGGAACAAAAGTTCTGAAAGATTCGTAAAATCCCTAAAGCATATCTAAAGCCATTAGAATAGAAACATAGAAAATGGGAGCAGGCAATTCATTATGACCATCTAACTCAATAGACTGTTTCTGTTTTTCCGCCATATCTTTTGATCCCTTTCTCCCCAAATGCTGTATACAACTCCTTCTTCAAATTACACAATGTTTTGGCCTCAACTGCTTTCTGTGGTAGTGAATTTCAGAGGCTCACCACTGACTGGGTAAAACAATTTCTCATCTCAAACCTAAATGACCAACACTGTATCCTTGAGACTGTGGCCCCTGGTTCTGGAGTCACCCATCACCAGAAACATACTTCCCGCATCTACCCTGACTAGCCCTGTTAGAATTTAATAAATTTCCATGCAATCTCCCTTTTTCTTTGGAAATCCAATTAATACAACCATAATCAATTCAACTTCTCCTCATAGGTCAGTCCTGTCATCCGAGCAATCAGTGTCAAAAATTTCGCCTAAACCATAAGAGATGTAAATGAAGGAATAGAAAAACCAAAGTTTAAGAATGGGTTTGTAGGCATGCCCAAAGAGCATTCCAATACAGTTTCACAGTTGGTTCACAGCAGCGCACATGAGATGCTTGCAAAGGGGTTACATTCCACTCCACTCCTCGGCTTTTCAACATGCCTGCAAGGCAGGCCATTAAATTTAAGTTACTATTAGTACCACTGCATATGCCAGCTTGAATGCAGATCTCCAGTCATCACCAAGGTATGCAGAAATGGTTAGCTGCTTCTTGACAGGTGTGGTTAACTAGGCAATGCATGTATTGCCACTGAAAACCTGACACAATAGATCTGGTGTACTTCTGAGGAAGCAACTAATGGTACAGTTAGTCAGAATGAAGATATTTGAAAGCTGACAACAAACCCATTGTTTCAACTTCCCTTGTAAAAGGAGTCGCTAACAATACATCCCCACCTGATGAGCTCAATGAATTCTATGCTCACTTTGAACAGAAGGTCAGTGAAACAATTTCACTCACCCCAACAGCCTGAGATACATCTGTACCCATGGTCACGTCTCCAGACATTAGATCAGCCTACCTGAAGTGAACCGATGGAAAGTGGCCACGCACTCAGATTGAACCAGCTGGCGGGAATATTTGCTGACATCTTTAACCTCACACTACTTCAATCTGAAGTCCCCACCTGCTTCAAGAAGACCTCCATCATCTCGGTGCTAAAGAAAAGTCATGCAGCATGCCTCACTGACTACCGCCTAGTGGCTGTGATCTACATAATTATGAGGTGCTTTGAGAGATTAGCATGGCTCATATCAAATCCAGCCTACTAGATTGTCTTGATCCTTTGCAACTCACCTACTGCACAACAGGTCCATGGTAGATGCCATCTACATGGCCCCATTCATGCCTGGAACATCTGGTTAACAAGGATACTTATGAGGGGGTTTCTACTTATTGACTATAACTTTGCCTTCAACAGCATAATTCCAAACAAACTCATCTCCAAACTGTTGCAGAAATAGCAGGAACTGCCGATGCTGGAGAATCTGAGATAACGACCCAAAACGTCAGCTTTCCTGCTCCTCTGATGCTGCTTGGCCTGCTGTGTTCATCCAGCTCTACACCGTGTTATCTCATCTCCAAACTCCCTAGATTTTGGCTCCCCAGCCTGCAACTGGATCCTCAACTTCCTGACCCATAGACCACAATCAGTAAGAATAGATGACAACATCTCATCCATGATAATCCTCAAGACCAGTGCCCGTAAGGCTGCGTACTCTGCCCCCTACTGTACTCCTGTACACTCATGACTGTGGGGTAAATTCCACCCTAAGTCCATTTACATGTTTGCTGATGAGGTCAGATCTCAAATAGTGATGAGACAGAGGACAGAAAAGAGATTGAGTGCTTAGCGGCATGGTGTAAAGACAACAATGTCTCCATCAAAGTCTGGAAAATAAGGGAACTGGTCATTGGCTTCAGGAAACAGAACAGAAGGCATGCCCTTGTCTGCCCCATGGTGCTGAGGTGAATATGGTAGAGAACATCAAATTCCTAGGAGTGATGATCACCAAAAATCTGTCCTAGTCCACTCATGCTGACACAATGGTCAATAAAGCACAAGATCTCTACTTCTTCATGAGGTCAAGGAAATTCAGCATATCCACAAAAACTCCTACCAATTTTTATAGATGCACCATCCAAATCCTCCAGTCTGAATGCATCACAGCATGGTATGGCATCTACTCATCCTAAGACTACAAGGAACTACAGAGAGTCGTAAACATAGCCCAGTCCATCATGCAAATCAGCTTTCCATCCATTGACTCCATCTACTCTTCCTGCTGCCTTGGGAAAGCAACCAAAATAATCAAAGACCCCTTGCACTCCAGTTATAATTTCTTTGATGTTCTTCTGTCAGGCAGAGGCATAAAAGTTTGAATACATGTATGATTACATTCAAGAACAGCTTCTTCCCCACTGTTATTAGACCTCTTGAATGTTAATGTTGATCTCCCTTTATGCACCTTCTCTGCAGCTGTAACACTGCGTTCTGCACTCTGTTCTGTACCTGATGGACTTTGTACAGTATGATCTGCCTGTAGGGCTTGCAAAACAACACTTTTCACTGTATCTTGGTTTTTGTAACAGTGAAAATTCACATCAAACTGTGTCACCCTCCATTTTAATTTCAAATCATAGTCACTTTTCTCTAAGAGGCTTCGCACATCTAGATTGCCAACTATTCCCCTCTCATCACACTACAGCCTGTTTAGGATGGCCTGCTCTCCAACTGGCTCCTCATTATATTGATCCAGAAAACCATCCCATAAACACTCCAGAAATTGTTTCTCTACAGTATTGTTACTGAATTAATTTTCCAAATCTTCCCTTAATTAGTCCCCTTAAATACTGCTGTACCTTTATTGCTTGTGTTTCTAATTTCCTAATTATAGCTCCCCAACACTACCATTACCATAAGGGGAATCTGCCTCTTAGTGCAAGTGCTACTCGTAAAGATTCCACTTCACTAGAGCTAATAACGTTCAACATTATTGCGATGATACCTTAATATTCTTCCTCACTATTGCTATGATATCCTCTTTAACCGGTAATGCTGCACACCTTTTTATCTTTTTATCTAACCTTCCTAAAAACTGAATATCCTTGAATCCTGGGATCCTTGATGGTACCAGGACAAATGAATAAGAATGTTAAGAACAGGATACTAGCCTTTAGTAGTTAAGGCACTGAATGCAAGTACATGGAGATAATGATGGAGTTGAATAAGGCATAAGGCCACAGTTGGAGTATCGTGCGCAGTCCTGGTCAGCACAGCTCAGTTGGGATGAAGGTCTGTTTCTGTGCTGGATGACTCTACGAAAACACACCCTGGAGTCCTACCATTAACTATCTAAGTCTTGCCTGGGTTTGTTTTACCAAAATTCAACACCTCGCATTTATCTACATTAAACTCCATCTGCTATTGCTTGGTTCACTGGCCCAGTTGATCAAAATCTGAGGAGAATGAACGCCTTCTCATTGGCCTACAGCAGTACACCCTTCATGCTTGAGATGGTTTGCTCCAATCTTCCTAAACTCATGCTGAATTTGCTTTGAAGGCCTGCCTACTGCTGATGAATCCTACTCTTCATCAATGTATATAGCATAACATCAGCAGAATTTGGACAGAGTGATCCTCACTGATGGACTTCCTTCACTGATGTTCCTGTCAACACCGCACCACATTGCTCACTTGAGAAGTTTCAGTCACCAAGTGAAAATCCAGCTGTTTACCATACTTCAATAACAAAACATGAGCATTGAATTTAATGAGTCCCATAACATTATACCATAAAGTTTCTCTGAAAACTCATCATCCACCTCCTATTAACTCCTGCTGCATTTGAAGATTCTGGCATAATGGTAAAACATGAATTAGGCCTGACAAGTTAGCTAGGAGATCAATTCTGATAGCTGAAAGTGCCCAAATTCTAGCTACTTCCCAATTCTGTTCTGCAGTGATAGCATGTATTCATTCGCTGGATGGAATACATATTTTTTAGGGTGATTGTAAGTGAAGAACATGATATCACACAAGGATGAGGGTAAAAGGGATGGTTGGGATTGCGAGGAAATGTAATGCAACAGAAAGATGGGATCACCCACAAGCAAGTGAACATGAGAAGTGCTGTGGTAGACTAGGTTTGAGAAGGCAAAATCAAGGGCTAGGACGATGAGTACAACAGGACCTAGGTGAATCTCACCTTTCCTCACACGACCATTAAACTGATTCCTATACTGTACCCAGGAGCATGGCAGCAGGTATCAGTTGTTGACCTCTAATGCAACCTCTAACCGTGCTTTCTTGGTCTCAATTGTAGGTTTCTTCCTCTTGTTACAAGGGATGGATATCTCATCCTAGGTTCCTCAGACTCCTAGCAATGTCTACAAAAGTGGGACTCAGCTTCTGGTCAACTGGATTCCAATGGAACATTTATCTCCCTCTTCCTCCAACACCAACCTTCTTAAACTTGAATTTTTGATTTCTCTTTATATATTTGAATTGAGGAAGCTGTTCCACTGCTTCAAGTCATACTCGTTGCTGGTTATACACAAATTCCAAAAGTGAAACAGATGACGATATGAATATGGGAGATATGGTTAGTATTTTTGCTGATGACACCAAAATTGGTGGTGTAGTGGACTGTGAAGAAGGTTATCTCAGAGTATGTCAAAACCTTTATCAGATGGACTAATGGGCTAGGGAATGGAGTTTAATTTAAATAAATGTAAGACAAAGCATTTTGGTAAAGCAAACAAAGGCAGGATTTATGCAGTTAATGATAGGACGCTGAGGAGTGTTCTTGAACAAAGCAACCTAAGTATGCAGATACATAGTTCCTTGAAACTGGAGTCACAGGTGGACAGGGAGGTGAAGGCCACATGTGGCACATTTCCCTGCATTGGTCAGTGCATTGAGTAGAGGAGTTGGGATGTCATGTACTAGCAGTACAAGACACTGGATAGGGCCACTTTCAGAATATTGCATTCAATTCTGGTCTCCTTGCTATAAGAAAGGTATTAAACTTGAAAGGGTTCAGAAAAGATTTACAAGGATGTTGCTGGGATTGGAGGATTTGTGCTATAGGCAGAGGCTGAATAGGCTTGGGCTTTGTTCCCTGAACGTTAGAGGGTCTATGGTGACCTTATAGAGGATTATAAAATCTTAAGGAGAAAGGATAGGGTCAATAGCCAAGGTCTTTTTCCCGGGGCGGGGGAGTTCAAAACTAGAGGGCATAGGTTTAAGGTGAGAGGAGGAAGATTTAAAAGGGATCTGAGGGGCAAACTTTTTCACACAGAGGGTGGTGCATGTATGGAATGAGGTGCTACAAGAAGTGGTCGAGGCTGGTACAATTATAACATTTAAAAAACATCTGAATGGGTACATGAATAGGTAGGGTTTAGAGGGATATGGACCATGTCCTGGCCAATGGGGCTATTTAGGATATCTGGTCAGCATGCATAATTAAACTGAAGGGTCTGTTTCTTTGTTGTACATCTCCATGACTCCATGAGCTTTACCCAATAACTGCCACAAACATTACATCGGATAGACAGGGAGGAATCTAGCCATCAGAATACACGAACATCAGCTAGCAGCAAAACGGCATGATGAACTCTCCTTAACATCTGTACATTCAGACAATGAAGGCCATCAGTTTAACTTGGGCAAAGTAACCATAGTAGCCCAAGGCAAGCAAAGACACACATGCGAATTCTTAGGGGCATGGTTCTCCACCCATAGTTCAATCAACAAACTATAGAATTGGACCTCATATATAAACCATACAGATCATAATCAGAAATGACAGTACTCACCATAACGGACTGGACAGAATAAATTTCAAGTGGACTGGAATAACACCACTTCATCGGAGATTCCACTGATGATGTCACCTAGCATGGTGAGGAAATGTCTAAACAAAAACAAACCAGCTTGGCGAGAAAGTCAACAACCTCAGTTTACTTTACTTTATCAGAGCTTTCCCACTCACTCCAGCTGTTTCAGGTGAGCCTTATGCTTGTTCAGAAACTGAAACAATACAGGTTCTTACCTTTTTAAAATCTCTCCAAACAAGAGTAGCCCTTGCTTCTGGACTTCAATGCTGTTCAACCTCAAAGTCTCTTTCAAGCTACGAACTAAGGATTCAATACCTGTAATTTATATACATATTAAATATAGAGTTGATAGGTGCCAGGTGGAATGCAATCTACAACAGTAACCGTAAAGATATTTCTAGTCTTGAAAATTAAAGATATCTCGTAGCAAGCCCCAGAGAACTGATCTAGAAGTTGGTGTTACAGGTCCTGGGATGACTGAATAAATGGTAGGTCATAATCTTGAGTTAGAAAGTTATAGAACAGGGGTGTTAAAAGTACAGTTTGTGGAACAGTTCATCTGATCTATAATGTGCTACGTCAAACCTGCTACAGGTAATAACAAAATGCTGTCTCCACTGGTGAGTGACTGGAAGAAATGGTAAGGAAAGACTCAAAGTTCTCGTTGCATGTGAGGACGACAGACTGATTTCACATTGGAAGTTCCAATACATGGGAGAATGAAACAAAAGGAAAGCAAATTCGCATGGAGCAATCCAAGGTAGCCCAGTGTGCTGCATCTGCTGCTACTCCTTCCAAAGGAGAAGGAACTTTTAGAAATGTTATCTACTATCCACTCAACAGATCTGTTAATTATGATTGTTTAAGTTGCTGTAGAGTTGCAAAAACTAGTCTGGTTTTGCACTTAGGTTTTCACACATTTTGCAGAGATGCTCTGAAACTGGCACAGAACACTTTTAAACGTATTTAAATTGATCCAACACTAATTTTAGGCAGTTGCCACACACAGAGAAAAACAGGAAGGACTAATATAGTGGCAGCCATGCCATCATCACAGATTATTTACATAGCCTCATACTGGAAATGCATTTTACTTATTTTATGCCTAGAAACAGACAAATTATTGTGCGCTTCTAACTTCACGTGTCCAAATTACTCCCACGGAATTGTGGTCTGCACCAAATAATAGCGTGCTGAATGAAGCTCACAATATAATTTGAGTTTGAAAATCCCTTTACAAACAAAGGCATGTGAGACACTTAATGAAACAGAGGGGGAAAACCCAGTGTAAAATGATGGCAAGAGCCAAGACTCTAAATGAATGACAGTTTAAGATAATAACAGAAAATATGTAGATGAAACTGAAATGAATTGTTCAAAATGGTAGTTAAGAATCAAACTCTGTACTCATTTGTGAAACACACCTCTCTGCTTTAATTTAAAAGATAGCAGAAATTCTGAAAGGCGGTAATCGATTGGTCAGCAGAATATTTTTCATTCAAGCCTGGCACATAATCCAATAATGAAGGTTGTATGTCTGTAGATAGTATCGCAAATTCCTTGCCCTTTTCTCTCTCAAATGTACATGGTTTTGGGGGTAACAGATCTAAGATGTAGCAAACACATTAAAAACTAAGTTTACTTTACCAATTTCCTATGTGAGGCCAATTAAATTTGAACTGTGGAGGCGCAGGCGGAAAGGAGAAGGCTTTAACTACACTTAACACACTGAAAATAAATTATCACAGTTAAACATGCAAGGAAAATAAATTCTGTTAAATCTGAGTACCGCCAGTGCAGAGTGAATTAAACAAAACTTCAGCCTCCAGATGTCAACCCAATTTATGCCACTCGATCCATATCTGAATTCTCATAATTAAGCAGGATTGAGGAGTGGGAGTATTCTTTTCTTATCTCCAACCTTATCCACATTTAGTTATTTTTAATCAACTTGTGTTCTAGTACACCTCTGGAGCAGGTGGGATTTGAACATGGGCCTTCTAATGACAAACCAATCTTATCCATGTTTAATCATATTCTTAAATCCTCCTTCTTTTCTGTAAATCAAATATCTTTCATCTGGTGCGTCTCTCACTGGACACAGTTACACAGATAAAGAAGGAACAAGAGCCTTGCTTGATGCAATATAATTTAAATGCTTAAGTGATATTATTTGACATTCATCTGTTAAATGTTAATCAGCAGAATTCAATCTTACCTACCATAAATGGTATGGCACTTAGAAAAGAAAAGTCTCTCCTCAGTCAACAGAAGAAGACAACTGTACACTGACCACACCAAGATCTCATCTGTACTGGACAGTCTCTCAAACAGGAATTCTAGAGAGAGAACAGATTGAGAAGAAAATCTCTCAACAAAGCAAGTTTAGCACACGAAAAAAATTTGCAGAATCTAGAAATTGGAAATGAATTCAGTATATATAGGAAATATTCAGCAGATCAGGGACCACCTCTGAAGAGGGACACAGGCACTAACAAAACTGCTTTTATCTCTAATAAAATTTTAAATCTCCTTCTCTTTCCACACATACTGCCTCAGCTGTTGAGTATTTTGAGCATTGTCTATGTTTATTTAACCTCAATGCAAGGTCTTGTCTTGGTCCGATCCAGTGGAACTTGAGTTTCAACAGTCACCTAGCCATCAAATAGAGCACCTTCATTTTAAATCAATTTCAAGAAAAGCTAAATAAAACTTGGTTCCCCACCACACATAAATATTCAGAAATTTCAATTAGTGGACTGTCATTTGGAACGACTTGTTGAAACTGGTTTTGACTTGTGTGTTTTTCAGTTATACTGTCACCAATGTAGTGGACTGCACGTGTCTCACTATTATCCAATAATTAATATTAACAGAAATCTTATGTTGAAATTTGACTTTTCAAACAGCAGTGCTAAACACAAGTTCTATTTGAGTGAAAATCCAGTTTTTAAATCAGTAAGTTATTTAGCGCTGCGAAAATGTGATGTCAATTACTGAACTTGAAACCAGATATAAAGATACTGTAACATCATGAAGAAATCAGAAGCAAGATGTCACTTACATCTTTTTTGAGCTGTGTTAAGCAAGAAGGTTTATGGGATATTTACCTTTATTAGTCAAGGCAAGGTATACAAAAGCAGGGGTGTTAAGATAGAGTGCGCAAGATGTTGGTTAGGTTACAGTACAGTGTGTGATTCTGAGATAATGGGAACTGCAGATGCTGGAGAATTCCAAGATAATAAAATGTGAGGCTGGATGAACACAGCAGGCCAAGCAGCATCTCAGGAGCACAAAAGCTGACGTTTCGGGCCTAGACCCTTCATCAGAGAGGGGGATGGGCAGAGGGAACTGGAATAAATAGGGAGAGAGGGGGAGGCGGACCGAAGATGGAGAGTAAAGAAGATAGGTGGAGAGAGTGTAGGTGGGGAGGTAGGGAGGGGATAGGTCAGTCCAGGGAAGACGGACAGGTCAAGGAGGTGGGATGAGGTTAGTGGGTAGCTGGGGGTGCGGCTTGGGGTGGGAGGAAGGGATGGGTGAGAGGAAGACCCGGTTAGGGAGGCAGAGACAGGTTGGACTGGTTTTGGGATGCAGTGGGTGGGGGGGAAGAGCTGGGCTGGTTGTGTGGTGGAGTGGGGGGAGTGGACGAACTGGGCTGGTTTAGGGATGCAGTAGGGGAAGGGGAGATTTTGAAACTGGTGAAGTCCACATTGATACCATATGGCTGCAGGGTTCCCAGGCGGAATATGAGTTGCTGTTCCTGCAACCTTCGGGTGGCATCATTGTGGCAGTGCAGGAGGCCCATGATGGACATGTCATCTAGAGAATGGGAGGGGGAGTGGAAATGGTTTGCGACTGGGAGGTGCAGTTGTTGGTCTAGGCCCGAAACGTCAGCTTTTGTGCTCCTGAGATGCTGCTTGGCCTGCTGTGTTCATCCAGCCTCGCATTTTATTAACAGTGTGTGATTCTGCTGGCTACACTACAGGATGTGATTGCAGTGCAAAGGGTAGACTGGAAATTCATCAGGGTGTTTCCCAAACTGGAGTGCTTCACCTACAAAGACAGACTAGATGGGCTGAGAGGTTTTTTCCTGAAAGAATTTTAAGAAAGTTTATAAAATTATGAGGAATACAGATACAGTAGACAGGAAGGAACTTTTCCCATCAATGGAAGGGTCAATAACTGTTGGCACAAATTTAAGGCAAGGGTCAAGAAGTTTAGAGGGAATTTAGGAAAAATTTTCACCCAGAGATTGGTGGGTATTTGGAACTCACTGCCTGAAAGGGTAGAACAGGCAGTAACAATCACAACATTTGAGAAGGATTTAGACAAATACTTGAAAAACTGTAGCTTACAATAGTACATAGGTCAAGTACTGGAAAAGTGGATTAGAGTAGACAGGTGCTTAATGACAGGCACAAACATGATTGGCTGAAAGCTCTTTTGCTGTGCTTTAATAATCTATAACTCTGAAAATGCGAGTACAAGGTTGTAGCCAGAAATTGAGGTGCACCCTGGGAAAACCAATGACATCACACAGAAAATTTAAACCTTCCTGACAAGAGTACTCGTCAAGGAAACTGGAAGCACAACCCAATGTATTTATTCAAAAAAGTTCTTTCCAACTTTGGTTAATTGTCCTTGGGCAGTTGGAAACCATAGCAGTTCAGCTCTTAGCAAGTGCAGAACAGCAAGGGGAGCTGATTTCAACAGAATATTAATGAAATTGTTAATGTGCTTTTTCTAATACCTTTCTCTAATGTCACAAAGCAACTTATTCTAGTTACAGCAGAAAGAAAGATCACACAACAAATCAAAGGCCAGGATAAGGAGGTCCATTTTAACATTGTGCAAGTGAATAGATTTTGAGTGAGCTCAATTCATGATTGCAAACTTTGGCACAGGCATTCAACATAAGTCACTAATGGTAGGTGAAACGTACAAGTAGGATTTGATGTGAAAATGGATGGAAACAATAACGGTTTGAACAGGTTATAGTTCAGGGATAAGATGGGAACCAATGGAGAATAAAAAGAATGTGGTAACTGACAGCAAATGGGCACACAAAGAGGCAGAGTTATTTTACTATGGTGCACACTGATGCAACAACTTTGCACAATAAACCAGAAATGAAATACACCTTAACAAAAAAAAAGTAACCTGGAATATCTGCAAATACTAGAGCAGCAGCATACTGTACTGGGGAGTGGATGGCTATGGAGGTCATACATTGTACACTTGCAATCTGTAGTGTTTCATCTCTGCTGAGCAGAAACTAAAAGAAAACAAAGAAAAAAATGTTATCTTAACTGCTGCTTAACTTGCCAATATTACCAGATCATCAAAAATATACACGCCTGGACATTTGCTCCTTACTGCCTCCCACATGCATGGGAGCATCCCGACTTCATCATCCTAACGTGGGAGAAAGTGCCCTGGTCAGATGGTGGTGGTGGTGGTTTAGGCATGGGCAGAAAAAGTGAGAGAGAGAGAGAGAGACAGAAGAGAGTGCTCATGTAAGTTAGACCATCACCACTAGAAACAGTTCAAAGCAGCCACAGGAATTACCAGGTGCAAAAACAGCCTGAGAGAGAGGCCAACTTTCTCCCAGACGTAAAAAAGTCCTACCTAGCAAAATAAGACAGACCTCACCTTATACACTTTCTGTACCATATCGATGTCAGCTTATTCTACCTCATCCCCTCCACCCACTCCCCATGGTCTTTCATACCCTCTTTGCCAACTTATAGTTAACCAACTCCAGCTTTCCAAATACAAAACTGGGTGTGAGGGTAAGCTTCGAGTAGGATGCAGAGATGCTTCAGTGTGATTGGGACAAATTCAGTCTGTGGACAAATGCATGGTAGATGCAGTGTAATGTGGATAAACATGAGGTTATCCATGTTGGTAATAAAAGCAGGAAGGCAGATTATTTGAAAGGTGATAGATCGGGAAAGGAGACACAATAAGATGTAGGTATCTTTGTACGCTTATTATTGAAAACAGAGATTCAGGTGCAGCAGATGATAAAGAAGGCAAGTTGTATGGTGGCTTTAATAGCAAGAGGATTAGAGCACAGGAGCAGGAACATTTTGCTGCAATTGTACAGGACCTTGGTGAGGCCGTACCTGGTGTATTGTGTGTAGTTTTGGTCTCCTTACCTGAGGAAGGATGTTCTAGCAATTGAAGTGCGACCAATATTTACCAGAGTGATTCCCGGGATGGCAGGACTGACATATGAATACAGACTGGAGCTAATAGGATTATATTCACTGGAATTAGAAACAGCAGGGCTGGGGGTTTCTCATAGAAACCTGTAAAATTTTAACAGGATTGGACAGAGTAAACATAGGAAGGATGTGCCTGATGACCAAGGGAGTCCAGAACCAGGGGTCATAGGACTGAGGTGAGGAGAAATTTCTTCACCTAGAGAGTGGTGGGCCCACACAATTCTCTGCCATAGAATGTGGTTGAGGCTAAAACATTGAACATTTCCAGGAAGGTGTTAGATATAGCTTTAGGGCTAAAGTAATCAAAGGGTATGGGAAGAAAACAGGAACAGGATACTGACTGGGTTTCAATCATACTGAACAGTATAGCAGGCTCAAAAGACATAATAACTTACTTCTATTCCTATTTCCCATTTTTCTATGCCCCTCACCCACTTCTCATGGCCCCCCATACCCTACAGTCAATGTATACCCCTCTACCAACCCAATTTTGGACCTGAACGCACTCGAGGGCAAACCATTCTTCTGTACTTACAGACCCCTCGCCATCCATACCAAACTATGCCCATCTACTGACACTGCTGACCCCTCATGTTCTCCATGTCAATCTATCTCCTTCTACATAACCCTACGGCCCCTTATATCCTCCATAATAATTGGTAACCCTCTACCAGTCTTCACATCCCCCCTTTCACCAACTCCCACATTTCTTGTACCCCTTCACGAATTCAATGAAAAGCCACACCACATCATTCAACACATCTTACATCCACCATGCCAACATATCTAAGGTCCATTACAAGCAGACATCAGGAATCATGCTAAGATAAAATAAAATGAAATTCTAATAGTGTATTGACACTTGCAAAAAACTCATTCACTTCATTCACCTAATCTTTTATAAAAGGAATCATTTCAGTTAAATGCTTAATCACGTTTATGGGCAATCACTTGAAGGCAAAGCCCCATTTCAAAAGCTTTATCACCACTTTGAGTGTAAATCTAACAGAACTATCAGATACTCCATTGTAATAATGAAAAAATGCAGAATCCATCATGTGGCTCTCATCTTATTACAACAACTTGCAGGTTTATGTCAACAGATAGAACAAGCACTGAAATTTTTTTTAAGATTCGGATTTTGCTTTTTCATTTCAAAAGGGATTTAATTGCCTCAGAAGCCTGACAGCTTCAATAACTTAAATACCATAACAAATTCAATCAATTTATCTATTTTTGTACATACATGGATGCATGTCTACTCTTAACAACAAACACCAAAAGATACCTTGACCTCTGCTAACAGACACTTGGCCCCTCTGGACATATCCAAAAGGGTACCATACCTTCTCCAAAAAACTTCAGCAAGTTTAATCCTTTTCTGAAAAATGTAAAGCACATGAACAGTTTTCAGAAACTGCTAGTGATCCAGGAATCCAAGAATAATGTTCATGGGACATGGGTACAAATCTGATCCAGGTAAATAACAAAATCTGATTTCAAAAATAATCTGGAATAAAAAGCTAGCCTACTGGTAACCTTGGAACCACTGCTGATTACTGTAAAAATCCATTTGTTACAAAATATGTCACTGGTTACAAAACAGTAGAACCATAATTATCTGGAGAACTGCCTTGCTTGCAAAATAGGTAGTGCATAATCCCTCTATTGTAGGTGTTGGTTGACTCTTTACAAGTTGTCCCACATCCATGTGTTTCAAAGGTTCTTCACAATACACTGTGGTCAGTCAACCTCAATCAGCAAGGAAACACTGAAAGATAAGTATGGTGCCCCGAAACACCATGAGTAGCAAGTCCTACAGCAGCATGTGGGGAAGCAGCCCCAGAGCACTACAAAGGCAGCGAGCATGAGCCAGTCGCACAAACGGCAGTAGGCAGCCCAAGGCGGCGGCAGAGGGGCTGAGTCCCCAGAGTGATGGACTGGCTATGTCGTCGGATCAACAGGTGACCAAGCCCCAGAGCAATGGAGAGGCCAATGTACGAATCCCAATACAGTGCAACGTACCTGGTTCCTGATGGGTGCCGATGAGGAGCAGACTGGAGACCGGAGCGATGTGGGACAGTGCTGGATTTGGACTTGATGCCACATGCTGAGCTGCTGTTATTGGACTGTAATTTAAAACCTTTTCAGTATTGTAACTACTTCTGTAAGTAATGCTTATGCTTTCCTTTAATCCTTCCTGTGTAAGACCACTACTTTTTTTTTAAAACTCTAAGATTTGTACCTAGGTATTTGTATCTGAGATGGCACCATTAAAAGGCAGCCATTGTAAAAGCTTTTCATTGTACTCTTATACTTCTGTATTATACCACAAGTGACAATAAAGGATATTCCATTCCTCTGTGGTTTTAAATTATGCTGAAAATCCTCAATAATTACTCAGTTATTCCTAATCAGCTTGTTTCTATTAGGATAAGTCATCAATTGAAGCAATATGCACCAAACTGTTGTGCAGATTTTAAATCAATGCTAACATGTAATTTAACTGTATTTTGGCCCTTAACAATTCTATGGATAGCTGTTTCTAGCACATTCTTCAACTCATTTACCGAGATACATCTGCCACTGGAGACAGCTTTATGATCTTTGTAGCAACTAGCATTGTCTTTTTAAAAAAAAAATGAAATCCCAATTCTTCAGTTAAATAGTGTAGACCCAAGAGTCCGTGGTTTAAAACAGAAGAACTTTTCTATCCAGGTGTCAAACAAAACAAACACTAAAAACTACTTTACATTACCTCCTACACTAATCTAACTTCAACAGAAGTTAAACATGAATTAACAAAGCAAACTGTAGTTGAAAATAACTATAAATTATATACTAAAAGGCAGATACAACCAGGACAGATCTAACAAACTGATTCAGCAGTCCACTCAAAATCAGTCACAAAGTTCTTCAAAGCTCAGTTTTCCTCCAAGAATTACAGCTCCTCTCCTTTTAGGAGACAGTCCAATTCCCAGCCAACAACAGCACACTAAAGATAACACCTTCACCATAAATAGTTAAATACTGTCTATCAGCAGAATCTGCTTATCTCAGTCTGGACCGCACAGAGCCATAATATTAATCTTCAAATAACAGGAATGGTTGCAGCACTATATCCTTGCATACCATTAGCTCCCTGATCTTGCTTTTGTCTCATTTAGCTTGACTGTATTGCACAAGGAGACTCATTAGCTTTAGTACTCGACTTAAATTGGTGTTATTTTTATAACTTTCAACTAGGTACGTTCCCTATTCAGGACAGTTGGCATCCAAATCTCTTTGCTCCTTTAGAAATGGTTTATTTTCTCTGTTTCCATTTCAGTTCAGGTCTGTCTCAAAGAAATACAAATTTTAAAACCACAGGTTCTCTCACAATAGGTTAAATTGACACTGCACTGGAAGATTCTGTCTTGGACATCTTGGAAATTGGTTAGCGTCTAAAGTTCTCAGCCAATGCTGCCCACCAAATTTCAGAAAACATATAAACTTAAGCATTGGATTATATAGGAAACTAGAAATTAAACAAGAACTTCAAACAATTTGTATCATTTATCTGTTAACAATTGCTGGATGATTGAAAGCAATTATAAAATTGAATCCAATGAGACTACATAATGCACGTGCACTAATTTTTGTGCTTCATGATATGAGGCATGAGTTACGCTGTTTTCAGTCAAATCTTGCACTCTCAGAGGCTGTCATGCAGATTTGAGTTCATTTTTCACCCCTGCATTCACATTCATACAAAAGGATTAACAGCTTTATCTTCATTTTTGCATGTCTGAAAGCAAATTAAATGCACCCAATTGATGAGCAATATCCATCTGTCCAGATCTAGAATACAGTCAAGAATCGTACCTTTTTCAAAAGTAGCAGTAGTGGATTTCCACCTAAAAGATAGGAAGAACCAATATAATAACAACTGTCTCAATGAATGCAACAATCAAAATCAACTTAAAGTTTTATATGGTTCATATTTAAAGGAACTTAAAGGAACAGCTTTAAGTACTATATATTTTTGTGGCCATATTGTTGGAGCTCTAATTCTACAGTTATGCACCTGCAGCAGCATTCAGTATGATCATGGCTAATCATTGAGCTCCATCCCTAATCTCATCCTCCCCCTTTGTTTCTTTTAGCCACAACAGCCATAGCTACCTTCTTGAAAACACAATGTTTTGACCTCAATCCCTTATTGTGCTAAAGAATTCCACAGATTTGCCACTTCAGCTCATCTCAGTCCTAAAAGGTTTACCCCTTAACCTTCAACTCTGACTCATCATCGTGGACTCCCTCACAATCAGGAATATCGTTCCTGCATCTCGCCTGTCTAGTCCTGTTAGAAATTTAGTCCTTTCTGAGATTCCCTCCCCCCTCATTCATCTAAACTCAAGTGAATACAATTCTAACCAACTCGATCTCTCCTCTTATGTCAAACCTGCCATCCCAGGAAATCAATTTGGTAAACATATGCTGCACTTCCACTATAGTAAGAACATCCTTCCTCAAATAAGGAGACCAAAACTGCACATAACATTCCAGGTGTGACCTCACCAATGCCCTGTATAATTGCATCGTTGTTCCTTTACGTGAATCCTCTTGCTATGGAGGTCAACATATAGTTTATCTTCTTTACTGTCTGCTACACCTGGGCACTTACTTTCAGCAGCTACTGTATGAAAACATCTAGGTATACATTCCTCTCTCTCAAATTTACAGTCATTCAAATGATAATGTCTTCTTATTTTTGTCACCAAAGTGGATAACCTCACATTATCCACATTATAATCAATCTGCCATGCATTTACTGACTAAACAGCCTATCCAAATAACATTGCAGCATCGCTGTATCACTCTCAAAGATCATCCTTCCACCCAGATGTGTCATCTGCAAATTTTAAGATTAGAATTTACATGGTTAGTTCAAATCCTTTCTTACCTATTGAAAAGATCTTACATGAATCCACTCCACTAGTTGAAATTTTATCTCTTAATGAAAGGAAGGTCACTGATGAAGCAACTGTAGCCGGTTGGGCCCAGGATGCTACCTTGACCAATAGCTGCATTCATGTTCACGAGCTGAGATGTCTGATGTCCAACAATCTCTCATCTGCCATTCCATACATGGATGGGGAGTAAAATTCAACACCATATCTCTGTAATATCAGAATTTTGTGCCAGCATGCACCTTCTGCTCATGATGTTGGTCTGTCCTATATTCCTTCCTCCATTTGTGGAAAAGCATTTAGATTGGCCCTGCTCTCTTTTTTTTAAAAAGCCTCTCTGCCCTTCCACACAGTCCACATTTGAAACGCTTCCCAAAACTAAATCTACACTCATGTCTTCAGTCAACTCTCAACATTCCTCGTCCGACTGTTAAAAGTTTCTTCTCCCAGTTGAGTGTTTTAATTCCTGTAACTGCAATATTCTTGATGCCTGCCATAAACTCTGTTCTTTTGACACGTAGTCCACAACTATCCCTAATCTGACACTGAATTTCACTCATTTAACACGTGATTATAGATTTATCACTTCATTCACTACGCACAATGCATAACAGCCTTTTCTTTAACTCCATGGATAGTTTCACGAAAAGAACAACCGCAGATTATATTTAAATTATTTGGTCTATTTAACTATGCTCTATAAGACCTTAGTTTGCCCATTCTTCCATAAAGCAATTTTCAACAGTATGCTGTATTGCCCTTGTAAAAGGTGACAATAAGATTTTAGGTAGGCCACTGTCAAATTTTGATGTCCTCATATTGTGGGTGACATTGAGGCTTAGGAAAAGCTGCCAAGAATGATCGCTGCATTAATTTCCAATTTAAAGCATCTAATTTTCAAAATGGGCTAAAATAAATGGAATTTTATATTTTAGAAATGTGGACTTTGAGCTTATATGACCAAGGTTTATAGAAATGATATGGGGATAGAACATGCTTGTACAGGTGCTTCTTCTCACAGAACAGTACAACTATGGAACATGCAGCTAACTTTTGCAAAGAATGTTGAATTTTTCAAGGGAGAGTTGGACCCGTTTCAGGTCGGTCAACTCATAACACTGATAAGTGATATAAAAATCAAGCCATAGAGATAACAAGGTGTACAGCTGGATGACAACAGCAGGCCAAGCAGCATCAGAGAAGCAGGAAGGCTGACGTTTCTTGGCTAGACCCTTCTTCAGAAATGGGGGAGGGGAAGTAAGCCTCCATGCTTACTTCTTTAGCTGTGAACCCAACTGCCCCCTTGACTGACCCCCTTCTCCCGCCTCCAACACACCCCCTCCTCCCAGACACCACCCCAAGGCTTCCTACCCTCCCTCCACCTCTTCACCTCCAACTGCAATCATGACATCAATCGCCTCAACCTCTCCAACCCTCTCACCCACTTAACCTCTCCCCCACAGAACGTGCAGCCCTCTGCTCCCTCCGCTCCAGTCCCAACCTCACCATAAAGCCCAGTGACAAGAGAGGCGCAGCTGTAGTACGGTGCACTGATCTCTACATTGCCGAGGCCCACGCCAACTCTCCGAAACTCCCCCCTACCGCCCACTTGATCATGACCCCAACCTCAACCTCCAAACCATCATCTACCAAATCATCCACAACCTCATCACGTCAGGAGACCTCCCACCCACAGCCTCCAACCTCACTGTTCCCCAACCCCGCACCACCTGTTTCTATCTCCTTCCCAAAATCCACAAACCTGACTGCCCTGGTCGACCCACTGTCTCCGCTTGCTCCAGCCCTATCGAACTTATCTCCACCTATCTCGAGTCTATTTTCTCCCCCTACCTACTGGTACAATGGCAACATTTAAAAGGCATCTGGGTGAACTCCCTACCTACATCTGTGACACCACCCATGCCCTCCACCTTCTCCAAAACTTCCAGTTCCCTGGTCCCCAACACTTTACCATGGACTTCCAGTCTCTATACACCTGCATTCCCCATGCAGATGGCCTAAAGGCCCTCCGCTTCTTCCTGTACCACAGGCCCGACCAGTCCCCCTCCACTGACACCCTCATCCGCTTAGCCGAACTCATCCTCACCCTCAGCCACTTCTCTTTCAATTCTTCCCACTTCCTACAGACCAATGGGGTGGCCATAGGTACCTGCAATGGGCCCAAGCTATGTCTGCCTCTTTCTAGGTTATGTGGAACAATCCCTCTTTCGTAGCTACACTGGCCTCTAAACCCATCTCTTCCTCCGTTACATTGATGACTGTATTGGCACCACCTTGTGCTTCCACGAGGAGCTCGAACAGTTCATCCACTTCACCAACACCTTCCATCCCATCCTTAAGTTCACCTGGAATTTCTCTGATACCTCTCTCTCCTTCCTGGACCTCTCTGTTTCCATCTCTGGCAAACCGACATCCATTTCAAGCCTACCAAATCCCACAGCTACCGAGAATACACCTCCTCCCACCCACCTTCCTGCAAAAATGCTATCCACTATTTCCAATTCCTTCGCCTCCACCGCAGCTGCTCCCCAGATGAGGCATTCCACTCCCGTACACCTCAGATGTCCTTGTTTTTCAAGGGCCGCAACTACCCACCACTCAGTGGTCGAGAACAACCTTGACTGTGACTCCCACATTTCCCACAACTCATCTCTCACAACCCCTGCCGGCAATAACAACCAAAACAGAAACCCCCCTCATCCTCATGTACCACCCCACCAAACTCTGGATCCAATGCATCATCCGCCGATACTTCTGCCATCTGCAATCCGACCCCACCACCAAAAACATTTTTCCCTCCCCACCCTTGTCTGCCTTCCGGAGGGATCACTCTCCGCGACTCTCTTGTCCGCACTCCCCTCCAGCCCCAGCACACCCAGCAAATTTCCCTGCAACCGCTACATCTGTCCCCACAACTACCCCCTAACCCCTATCCCAGGCCCCAAGAAGACATTCCACATCAAGCAGATGTTCACCTGCACATCTGCTGATATGGTATACTGTATCTGCTGTTCCCATTGTGGCCTCCTCTACTTCAGGGAAACCAAGCAGAGGCTTGGGAACCACTTTTCAGAACATCTACGCTTGGTTCGCAATAAACAACTGCGCCTCCCAGGTGCAAATCATTTCAACTCCCCCTCCCATTCCTCAGATGACATCTCCATCCTGGGCCTCCTGCAGTGCCACAACGATGCCATCCGAAGGTTGCAGGAACAGCAACTCATATTCCGCTTGGGAACCCCGCAGCCCAATGCTATCAATGCGGACTTCACAATCTTCAAAATCTCCCCTCCCCCTACCGCATCCCTAAACTAGCCCAGCTTGTCCCCACCCTCCTAAACTGTCCTTCCTCCCACCTCAAGCCCCACCTCCATCTCCTACCAACTGACCTCATCCTGCCCGCTTGATCTGTCTGTCCTCCCTGAACTGACCTATCTCCTCCTTAACTCCTCGCTTACACTCACCATTATTGGCTCCATCCCCGCCTCTTTAACCTGTCTGTCTCTTCTCCACCTATCTTTCCCTCTATCCATCTTCAATCCGCCTCCCCTTTCTCCCTATTTATTTCAGAACCCCCTTCCCCTCCCCCAGTTCTGATGAAGGGTCTAGGCCCGAAACGTCAGCTTTTGTGCTCCTAAGATGCTGCTTGGCCTGCTGTGTTCATCCAGCTCCACACTTTGTTATCATAGAACTGTAATGTCTTTTGCACCATAACATACATACACAACTCATCCTACCTGAAAACTATATTCTTGGAGAAGCAAAATAACATAAAAGCTGAAGCCAAATTATTATGTAATTCTCTATACCTTAGATGATCGAAACTAGTTAGATGAATCACATTTGGCTTGATTTTAGAGATAGTAGGAACTGCAGATGCTGGAGTTATCTCGGATTCTCCAGCATTTGCAGTTCCCATTATCTCTGTTACAGTTCTGTGGGACAGTTTGGATGAAACAAAAGGTCTTCTTCTGTCTGACATTATTCATCATGTTTCCCCAATCCCACTTTAAAGTTAATATAATAATCTAGAGATTGTTTGATACCATACCCTGAGAAGTTACTTCATTCTCAGAGGTAACTTCTTCATTCCCAGATGAACTCATCAGCACAGTCACAAACTGTTTAAACTGCAGAAGGTGTTTCAGAAGCCCTACATTTGCATGAAAAAACACAAAAGTGATATAGCATGTCAGTTTTTCTAGCAAGAACATAAAGTAACAAATAGGAGCACATTTAGATCATATAGTACCAAAGCTGCAATGATTTCTAATCTATTTCACTTTTCCATTGCCTCCCCATACCCGACAATTCAGTGAGAGACTATTGATCTGTCTTCCTCAGTCTTAAATACACTCAACAAAGGGAGATCCGTAAACCTCTGACAGCATCGATGGAGAGACAGCAAGCTAACATTTTGAGTCATGTAGACTGATGACTCTTCACCAGAGCTGAAATATGGAGGGGAAAGCATTTATGCTATAGTTTTGGTGGTGGGGTGGGAGGTGTAGGCTGCTGGTGGAGGAAAAGATATTGATAGTTCAGGTTAAGTGATCATATTGTGACAATGGCAGAGCAATGGTGTTTCCTGCCAGACTTAAAAGGACAGTAACTGGGATATCCCATTTGTCAACATTTGGCCCATATCCCTTTAAACCCTTCCTATTCATATACCCATCCAGATGCTTTTTAATGTTGTCATTGTACCAGCCTCCATCACTTCCTTTGCCAGCTCATTCCAAACATGCACCACCCTCTGTGTGAAAATCTTGCCTCTTAGGTCCCTTTTAAATCTTTCCACTCTCATCTTAAACCTATGCCCTCTAGTTCTGGACTCTCCCTTAAAGGGAAAAGACCTTGACTTTTCACCATAGCTATGCCAATCACGATTGTATAAACCTCTATAAGGTCACCCCTCAGCCTCTTGCCATTCCAGGGAAAATAGCCCCAGCCTACTCAGCCTCTCCCTATAACTCAAACCCTTGGACGCAGGCAACATCCTTGTAGATCTTTTCTGAACCCTTTCAAGTTTCACAACATCCTTCCTATAGCTGGGAGGCCCAGAATTGAATGCAATACTCCTATAGTGGCTTAACCAAATGCCTGTACAGCCCCAATATGACCTCCCAACTCCCATACTCAATGCACTGACCAATGAAGACAAACACACAAAACACCTTCTACACTATCCTGTCTGCCTGACATGGAACTATGAACCTGTAGTCCAAGGTCTCTTTGATCAGAACATTCTCCAGGACCTTCTCATGAATCCTGCCCTGATTCATGAAATTGGTCCCAGGTATAAGGAACTTCAGGTACACGGGGACACAGGTGAAGCTAGAACTGTTCTTCTTTAAGAAGACAAATTTAAATCCAAATTTGACAGAAGTGTTACAAAGCACGAGGGTTCTGGACACAGTAGTCAGGAAGAAATGATTCCCAATGGTGGAAAGTTTGAAACCACAGCCATCTGATGATTGGCAAAACAAGTAATGGCAACAGGAGGACAAACGTTTTATGCAGTCTGTGACCGGAATCTGGAATTTACTGTGTGGGATTATGGTAAAGATAGATTCAATCAACCTTGTATACCTTGCAGTGAGCAAGCATGGAAACAACAGGCTGAATGGTCTCTTTTGAGCTGTGTGATTCCAATCCTACAGAAAGATTGTGGGAAAGTTTGCAGGGGAGGGATACAGTGTCAGCCAATCACAGGGTCAATAAAGAGATTTTCCTGTTAGCGTAAAGGAAATACTCTTACATTTTCTGGTCCACATCTGATACTGTGAAAACAATCACCTCATGGGTTAATCCCTCTCAAGTCCTGTAGCTTGCAAGTTTCCAGGGCCCTGGAAAATCTGATGACATTAGTTAAAAATTAAAAAAATCTTTATAAAATGGAGGCAGGCTGATAACATGAGCTCAGTGATTATATATCTCTGGACTGCTCACCCCACCCTGCTTCTACTAAATTCAGAAGTTGAAGAGTTAGAGTTGGTTTTAACATTTCATGCCTCCGTCTGACTAAAAACCCACGCTTTCTTGTGGGTTAAAATTATCTCTCAGAATACTCTACAAAATAATGTGATCTTCAACCCACGTGAGTGAGCAAATGGAGCCTGATTCATGGGGCTTAAGATGGGGGTTGACTACATATTCCTGGAAGGAAAGTTCACCTCCACTGGGCAGGTGTACAGTAGAGGGTGGACATTTTTGGGATGGTGGGAGTGGGCACCCAAACCACTGCCGAGGAGACACCCCCTCCACTGCCTTACAACCTTTCCTCAACTAAATCGCAAAAATGGCCTGGTCCCCTCCCCCAAAGGCTATTTTCCCGCGGTAGCCATATTTTAGCATTGACAGCCTATTATCATGGTTAATTAGCTTGCTAATAAAAATAAGAGATTTTTAATTCAGAGTGTTATAATTGAACAAAAGAATGGAAGATGCAGAGAGAAACATCAACAGAACAACAGCAGACAATATCACTGGGTGGAATCTTACAAGGTCTAAGCATGTGGTCATAGAGAGATTTGTGTCAGAATTGGATGAGGCCCATCTTGATGTCAGGAACATTTCATCGCTTTTCAAAAATTACATGGCAAGTTTCGTCAGCAGTGTCGTGTGACTGTTTGAGGACTGTCATTGCTTGTTAAATGCCTCTTTGACAGCACAAATTCTCCTCAATAATATGCAGTTTTCTACCTTATTAAACTTGCCAAACAAGTGAGATGTTGAGAAAAGCCGAAATGGAAACTTGAAAGTGGCAGATTCAATTACCGGGTGTTCTGGATGACCCTCATGTTGAGTTCAAGAAAACCACAGGCCTGGGTACAATCCACAAGCACGAGACGCACACACTGCTCATCCACTGACATTTCCATCCAGCATCTGCCAATCCATCACAATCTGTATTTTTACCTCTCTGATATATTTGCAGGACACTCTGGATGCATAGACTGGCATTGTAGGGGGCACTGGCAACTACCTTTGGAAAGCTGAAGAAAGAGCACTCTGTGTGCACAGATAGGGATCCAACTAACAGATTGGTCCAATTTGCATCTCAGCACACTCTCTTGATCTCCGAGTGCTTTCTCACTTAGCGCTTACCTGTTTGCTCATACCATTCATGCCTTTCCCTGCTGTAACTTTCCTCACCAATTAGCACAACTGCAAAAACAGGCAACTTGGCTTGTTGCTCAGCAGTCCTCAGTCAAGGGGAACAATGTCATGATACCAGCCAGTGCTTCACAATTTCACTCTTCCACTATGAGCCAACAGCTTACACAGCAAACATCTGCGTGTGCAAGTAAGCCTGGCAAGCAGCCATGTCTCAAAGACTTAGGGGAATAATCCTGGCCAAAGTCCATGGAGACACCTGTTGGTCAGAGGGTCCCGGCACAGTAAGTCAAGGGCAGCCTCCCATATCAGACCAAGGCCATGGTCAAGTTGGTTATGGTCAAGCTTCCAGTAGGGGTCTGCAGTCTAGTGAGTTGGTCAAAATAAAATCTGTGCCTTAACAGCCAATCCATGGGATAGAATTAATGTGGCATGGACATGTACAGGTTCAGTCAGGAATCTGGGTCAGCCCTTCAGGTATGTCCACAGACGCTAAGTGGGAAGGGAATAATAAGTTTGGGGAAGGGGGTGCCCATTGCCACAAGAATGGGGCTCAGTAAGATAGTCGTTGGGAATGGAGCTGCAGGCTAGAGGTGGGGGGGTGGTGATGAAAGGTAACTGTTAAAGGGGAAGAACAGAATCTGCAATGAGGCAGCTGGGAAACCACAACTGGGAAGGTGATCATACGAGATGGGAGCTAATTCGTGGTCAAGAGCATGGTCAGGAGCACTGTGCCTTTGGGAGATTTTGGTGGTGGTGGGGGGAGGTGTTTGGTGGCAAGAGTGAATGATCAAACCTGACATGGTCATCTCATATGCCAGGAGCTACTGGGCAAGGTGGGCAGTGTAGGTAAGTGTAGCCACATTGGGAGGTTCCTTGGAAGGTCTGAAGCCTATGGGATTTATAAGGGGCAGCAGGAAAGGGATTTAGAGTTCAGAAAATCATTTACACTTTCAGGCATAGACTGCAAGCCACTAGCCAAAGCATGTAATCGCTGCCTTCCATTGTGCTGGCAATCTAAAATGCACAACAAGGAAAACTATGGCTTTAACCAAACTGAAGTGGGTGGGGTAATTGACATGACTTGTTAAGCAGGGGCCAGCACCCACCAATGTTCCAGCTTTTAAAGCAAGACAATATTATACATGACATGTATTGTACAGGACAAAAATCTGTGGGCCGTCCTAGTACACTGTCTCTCTATGCATTGCACCTGCCTGCAACAGATATTGCTGAACAACTCATTGACAGCTAGACCTTTGGACACAAAGGCCACAAAAGATTAGGGACTAAAGCAAAATACTACTGACACTGGAAATCTGAAACAAACGCAGAAAATGCAGGGGAAACTCAGCAGGGAAGAGGAGGGACCACGGCATCATCATGACCTAATGCCATGTATCCACATATATTTGCTTCTAGATGGTGCAAGAGACTCTCAGCACAGACCTCCATCCTTGCAAATTTGTCTGCGACCATGAAGTGATGTCTCATGCTGTCACCAAGCCATTTAGGTCTACAGAGAGAGACTAATAACCAGATGAAAAGCACTGAACTTTGTATAAAAGTGCTAAAATAATATACAGTCCATTATTCACCTGTGCCACCCAGCTATGTTTTAGTGTACTTTCCTGGTTCTTTAGATCGATTGGAGGGAGTGTGTTTATCAGTGGAGTCATTGGCCCAGTAGTTTTGGACAGGTGATGCCAGGGATGTTTGTTTCTGGATATGCCAGACATGCCAAGGTTCTCCTTGCCAGAAGCAAGGAGATGCTCCTCAGCTTGGACTTCCAAGGGTCAAAGGGTGGGAGGCAGGTGGAAGCAGTGCCCAATCACTTCTGGTGAATCCTCAGAAAAATTGAGGGGGCTTCTGTGTGGTGCCTCCTCTGTTGGGTACTTTCCAGAACTGTCCTATCTCCTTTTGAGGATGCATGCCATGTCCCCCTTTCCCCTTATTGCTACGCCTTCAGTCCAATGGACCAATGGCCGGAGTGATGGGGTGCAGGTCTGTGGACCTCTCCAACAGATGGAGGGGGCTGGACCGGCCTCTCCATGGCATACACCAACCTGTCCAAAGATGCAGATATATGGTCATATGATTTGCTGCACTCCTGCAGTTTCTGGGCAATGAGAGCCGTTGCTTCATACATACATACCTTCCACTCCTGTTCCTCTCTATATAACTGTCATTGGAGTCTCTGACTTTTGACACTACAGGATCCTCTTCTGCTTGGGGCTAAGCAGGTGCCTGGTCTCCAGCAATCATCTAGGGCCAGTTGCTTGGGGTGTTTCTTCTCCAGTCAGTTGTGGAGTTGCCCCAATGATATGTTACAAACTTTCTAAGCCTAATGTTCCCACCAGGGTGTCAGTAACTGGGCTGGTGTGGGGCTGCAGGAGGAAGGTTTGTCAATTCTTCCTCTCAAGCCATGATATTCTTGCCCTCAGTGGTCCAACAGGTGATTTCTGGGGTAATGGATATATTTCTGCAGACTTCATGGAGATGCTTGCTGTATTTGCAAGATACAAGCATTCTGGGCAATGGTTACGAATTGTGTTCAATGAATGAGGCTGGCTGCAGGGTTAATGGGAAAATTGCAGTGCAATGAGGAGTTGACAGTACTCAGTAGACAGGACATTAATCTTTCTGCAACACTGCAGTTGCAACATTCCACTCTGCCCTTGGGATTGAGAGGGCAAGAAACGGAAAGCAACTGAGAGTGAGCGAGAGTGCACGTGTGTGTGTGCGCGTGTGCGCGCGTGTGAGAGAGAGAGAGAGAGAGAGAGAGAGAAGGTATTGTAGACGATAGGTGGAGTGGCAGAGCATAAATCTCAATGGAGATGGGTGCAGTACAAGACACTAAGTGAGTGTGAGGTAGCAGAGAGAAGTGTGGCATTTACCCCTGATATAATGGAGAAGATCACAGACTTTCTAATAGTACTGCTAGCCATTCCTCCACACTGTGGAGACAGCACTTACCCAGGTGGTGATCTGCAAACAGGCTGCCAGGATCTGATAGCAAGGTATCCACTGCCTATTCTACAGGAACAGAATGCCTTCTTTCACCATCCCCTCAAACAGGACCCTGTTGAAAAATGAAGGCGCCAACTTCCATTTATCTAGCATGTTTAGATTCTATCCATCAACATACAGGGCAGCAGCAGAATGCCAGTGCTTAACCAGATGGATAGTTTCCTTTTAAAGATGTTGTGCACGCAAGGGTAGCCGATCTTTCGGTACAGATCAGCTGAGAGGCCAGTTGGTCTCGGAAGGATGCATTGCAAGATTGACTGGAACTGGATGTGAGAGATGCTATGGCACAGTGTACATAGTTAATGCCGTGAGTGTTGTAAGATACAGTGAGAGAACTCGCTAGGCCTTTTTGTGGGAAACCCTTCAGTAAAAACTGACACAACTCAGCCTTAACCAAAAAAAAATGCAGGATTCAGCCCATCAAATGTTGCATTACTGATTAAGAATCTAAAATAGACACAGAAAAAAGTTTGTGAATGAAAAACAAAATCATTTCACAATTCAAGCAAAAACGCATGAAAACTTAGTCTAAACTACTTTATGGAACTACACAATCAGACAAAATGCATCACACACAGCAAAGCACCGCACACATACCAAGAGAGTTTACTTGCAGTTCTTTGGTCTGTGCTGCCTCCATAACTGATATAAAGAGTTTACAAAGTCTTTCATTGAAGTATGTGGTTAACATCTCTGCAGTAGAAGGGTAACTAAACAACGTGCAGAAAATATAACACACTGACGCTTTCACTGCTTCATCAGGATAAACCAGAGCAACTCTCATATGGTCCAGGAGTATTGCTAAAAATAAAAACAAAGCAAAAACAAAAGTTGTAAACTAAGACAATTTTTCATTTGAAGTAATTTCAGTTAAATCTTCTTCCCATTCACATTTTTAGTAGAATGTACAGCATAGCAACAATTGGTATTTATATACAAGGTTCCTGTAAGCTTTTCATAACTTGTCCATATACTGCTACTCTTTCTGACCATGCTTATCTAGCTTTCCCTTGAATGCATCAATGTTAGGTTACTGTTTGCCCATTTGATTTTTATTATTTCATGGGATATGCTTGCAAGGATAGTAATTGTTAGCTTAACCACCCTTGAACTGAGTGGTCTGCTTGGCAATTTCAGAGAGTCAACCACATTGCTGAAAGTTACATACAGGTCAGGTCAGGTATGGATGGCAGAATTCCTTCCCTAAAAATATTACTGAACCAAATGGATTTTTATAACATCTATGACACTTGTTGTGATCATCATTACGACAATTACCTTCACGTTTAGTGTGATAATTGATTGGATTTAGATTTCAACAGTTGCTGTGTTGCATCTAGAAGTCATAACCAAAGTATTAAGTTTTTGATTTTTATTCCAACCATATTATCAAAACTCCAAATCTCCCTCCAATCTCTCTCCGACATCCAACACACAAACTAACGAAGCTCTTTGTTTTGGGAGGATGAAAAATGTCCTGCACTATCAGCAGGAAGAAACTGCAGAATGCATAAATGCAAGGAGGGCAGCACCCAGGGTGGGAATATAACATTCAAAGATCTCATTAAGGTAAGATTATGACCCTCAAAGTTCTCCTCACAGTTGCAGCACAATCTTACTAGTAACAGTATTCATGAGAATGCCCCCAGCCACTTCCTTCCAAGCTCTTACAATTGTTGCAAACTTCCTTCGCCTCATATTCATACACAATATTTTTTGATCCTTTGTTTTGACAGATCACATCTTTATCCTAAAGATACAAAGGCAGAGTCAAGGCTATAACACTGAAGGAGACATCATACAGGATCTGTTAATTCTTAATCATGTGCGCCCCTCTGATTGCTACCTCATCCCACACTAGAAATGACAAGTTTCTCACTCTTAGCTTACCAATAACACAAGCTAACCTTGTCCCCTTTCACATCAGGCACTCAGAAAGGGACTTGGTTGCGCCTGTACACAGATTCTTGAAGACAGAATGATAGGTGAACATGGTGGTTCGGAAGGCATATAGGATACTTGCCTTTATTAGTCAGGCCAGAGAATATAAGAGCACTGAGGTTATGATGAAGCTGCAGAGGACATTGATGAGGCTACAGTTGGATGAGTGTGTGCTGTTCTAGTTGCCACAGTATAAGAAGGACGTGACTGCACTGGGAAAGGTGTTGACAAAATTCACCAGGATGCTGACTGGGCAGGGGTGATTCCACTAAGAAGCAACCCTAGATAAACCGGGAATGTTGTATCAGATGAAATCTCTGAAGAAGGGTCTAGGCCCGAAATGTCAGCTTTTGTGCTCCTGAGATGCTGCTTGGCCTGCTGTGTTCATCCAGCTTCACACTTTGTTATCCTAGATAAACCGGGATTTGTTTTCTTCAGTGCCAGGCAGATGAGGGAGGGTATCTAACTGAGGTCTCCAAAATTATGAGGAGCATGGATAGGGTCAATAGCAATAAGCCTTTCCTCATAGCTGAGGAGTCAATTAGCAGGGGGTATAGATTTAAAGTAAGGGTTAGGACGTTTAGAGAGGATTTAGGGAATAATTTTTGCACCCAGAGTGTGGTGAGTATCTGGAATTCACTCTGGAGGGGGTGGGAGCCATCACAACATTTAAGAGTATTTAGGTGAACAATTGAAATTTTATAGCATGCAAAGCTATGGACAAAGTGCTAGGAAGTGAGATTACAGTAGATAGGGATAGCAAGAACTGCAGATGCTGGATTCAGCGATAACATAGTGTGGAGCTGGAGGAACACAGCAGGCCAAGCAGTATCAGAGGAGCAGGAAAGTTGACATTTTGGGTCAGGACCCTTCTTCAGTTGACTCGAAACATCAACTTTCCAGCACCTCTGAGGCTGCTTGGCCTTCTATGTTCCTCTAGCTCCACACTGTGTAATCTTACAGTAGCTGGGTACTTGATTACATGCATGGACATGGTAGGCCTCTTTCCATGTTGCTCCACTCTAAATTTCTTATGTACATTTTGTGAAGAGATTCTGGGGGTACTCTCAAGTTGGAGCACCTGCATGGCACTGCAATGGAGACAGAGAACTCCAATTCCAATTATGTCATTGAGAATCCCAACATTCCTACAGCAGCATGACAAGCTGACATGATCTGCTGAAGCATTTTTTCACAGCTGAAGAACACTGGTTTTTTCAGGACACCTACAGAGATTGTGAGAAAAGGAGATCAACAGAACAATTAGAGTGTAAAAAATCCAATAATTTGATCAGAGGCAGTTGAAGGTTGTTATTTTCAGTCTGCTGTTCAGTCATTTATTCAGAAGCAGGAAAAGTGACTCCTGAAGCAGAAGTGATGGTGTCATCAGTTTCCCAGCAGTCAAGTCTTCCAGGAGATGACAAAGTAGTGGAATGTGACTAGCTGTCTACTGGGAAAAAAATAGGAGTTGTGCCTTGGGAGCCACTGACAGTTCAGTGCAACTGAGAGTGAGAGTGAAAGAGACCCATAAGCAGTATTTATTTGATGCAGCTGAGAAAATTTCGAGCTTGGAAGAAATCTAGTGGCAGTTGCAGCTTACTGAAGCTAGCTGTCCGCAAGAGAGCTGGAATTGTGCTTGAGAGTAGATGCAACGTTAGGAATCCATTGGGAGCAATTTTAGAAGAGACTGAACCACCAGGATGTGAGCAATCACTCAGGCAGTCCATGACTGAACAACTTCTGAGGAGTTTTAAGGCAAGATTTTCAAAAGTAAACAGATGGAACATCTTGTAAAGAAAACAAAGTTTTAATGAGATTCACTAACAGCGAATCACTGACATCTTGGTTGATTGTTGAGAGAGCTGTGGGATCTGTCTTGACAACATCTCCAACCTAATGTGCTCTGTCGGGTGTTTAATTGCAGTTTGTTTACTAGTTCATATTATTGTTTATTTGTTCACGATACGTGGGCAGTGGTAGCTAGGCCAGCATTTATTGACCATTGGAGTTAACCACACTGTGGTGAGTCTGGAGTCAGACTTAGGTCAGACCACATAAAGACAGCTGCGATAGTGTAAATTTCTTAACTTTAATAACTGTTCATAAGTTGAAAGAAGCAGCAATAACTCTATCTGGAATAAACTACTAAAGGACAAGGACAAACTTCCTGGAGTTGAAAGCAATTAGCCACCTCTACGAATAGAAGGAGTCAAGACTACATAAACAAAACCGTTTTGACACCTGTTCGATAACTGGCTGCTTTATGCCACAAAGACAAATGACTGCACTGCAGAATAATTTAAGGAGCCAATCAAAGGAGAGCTATGTCTTAAATCAGACTGGCTAATGCCAAATGTAACAATGGAACAAGAAGCTATTTCTGATAAGAAGTAATCAATAAGAGTAATCAGTAAGAGTACTCAATAATTTGGATTAAAGGATCTGAAAAATCATCAATAATGTTACACCATAGAAGGTTAAGAAATTGTATATGACTTCAACAACAGAACTCTTCTTCAGCAGAACCTGTAGAACAAAAATCAAACCCTGGACATCAGAGACAAATGCTGCTACTTGGAATCATAGTTAAATTCTACCACTAATCAGGTAATAACCAAATTGAGTTGTGAGGCTTAAATTGCTTACCTGAGGGATCTTATTTTGGTTACCACATGCAACAAAGTTTAAATAATTGTTTTAGTATTTGATTGTGAGATTTTCTAAGTGGATGAAATAAGGGTAGCTTGTGGAGATTTACAACATAGCAGATTTACTTCCCTAAGACAATAGCGAATGGGTTTTTACAAATATTGCCAGTGGATATATGGTGTCATTAGGCTAGCTTTTAATTCCAGATTTACTTTTATTGAATTCAAATTTACCATCTGCCATGGCAGAGATTTGAATTCATGTCGCCAGAGCAGTCCAGTGGCATTACCACAATATCACCACCTCCACTGCTAATTCTGGCTGTTAAAGTTATTTATATACTGGATTGTTTTCCCACTCTAACCTTATAAAGTTTATTATTTGTTCAAAACTATGGAATCTTGAGGCTTTTTTCCCTTACCAAATAGCCAGTAGTTCAAATTTTGTCTGTTTTAAACAAAGTCACTGGTGTCTAACAGATTATAACATAATTTGGCAATCTTGCCTGGAGATTGTAATAATAACTCATTATCTGTGAAGGAAGGAGAGATAAGCTGTCTACAAGGTGTATCTTTACGCAATCTGCAAGGTGATTCTTCCTCAATCCTATGTGGAGTGCAAGCATGCTTCTAAGTTTATGCATTACGTGCCTGACACCAATCCTCAGTTGTCCATTTCTTTTCTCCTGAGGACTATGGGAGATGGTGTCTGGACCTGACAACTATCCCCTTACCCCAAAAATTTCCTCCAGGTACTCCTGAACTTCCTCCAGTGAAGGGGTGATATCCAGTAGTAAGAAATCTTTAATGGATGGTCATCTTTAGTCTTGAAGCTGCAGCTTACCAGGTCACAAAACCCAATGTCATCATCTTCACTGAAAATCACTCTGCAAAATCTAGCAGCATCTTCTGGGTGCCCTCCAACTTGTAAATGTCCATCTTTGAAATGAGGCTAGAGATGCCTCCTCTAATCAGTCCAGTGTCCACAACTCTAGCAAGTTGAAGGACTCAAGTGCATTCTTAGCTGAAGGTAAACAATTTTGTCACGGCAGCATACATGGGTATAGCCTATTTTGCCAAACTTCACGCTCACTGTAGAGCAAATCCTTATTGTTATACATATAGCTGACCCCCTTTCTGAAGGAACCTATCCCACTCTACCAGGCAAAAAGAAAACAAAAAAAAAACGCAGATGCTGGAAATCAGAAACAAAAACAGAAATTGCTGGATAAACTCAGCAGGTCTAGCAGCATCTGTGCAGAGAAAACAGAGTTAATGCTTCAGGTCCAATGACCCCTTATTCAGAACTCTGAATTCTATTTAGTCCCTTAAGCCTGCTCCACCCCTCAATAAGATCATGACCGACCTGATTGTTAGATAAAATACACATTTCTATTTGAAAACCTTTCAGCCCCTTAACAAGAATCTACTTACTTTTACTTTAAAAATGTTTGAGGACTCTTCTTTAACCACTTCTTCAGGAAGGGAGATTCAAAAGCTGATGACCCTCAGAGAAAATAGCTCACTTCATATTTTAAGTCGCTACCCCTTATTTTTAAGAGAGTGACACTCTAGTTCTGCATTCTCCTACATTAGGAGTCATCTTCTCCACATCCACACTGTTAAGACCTCTTAGGATCAATAATGTTTCAGTCAAGTAACCACTTACTCTTCTAATTCCAGTAAATACAAGCCTAGACTGCCCAATCTTCCTTCATAAGACAACAATTGCCTCCCCCCACCCACCCTACAATTTCAGATTCAGATTAGTGAGGGTTCTCTGAACTGCTTCCAACATATTTACATCCTTCCTTAAATGAGCTGCACAGCAGTCTAAAGGTGGTCCACCAGTGCCCTGAAGTACAACCTCACTACTTTTGTATTTAAATGCTCTTGCAATAAACAGTATAATTCTATTAGCCTTTCTCATTACATGCTGCATACCAACCTTTTGTGATCCTTACACAAGGACACCCAGATCCCTCACGTCTCAATCTCTTACCATTTATATAATTTGCCTTTTTTTATTCTTCCTGTCAGAATGAACATTCTCCCACTTAAACTCTATTTGTCACATCTTGCCCCACTCACTCTATTTATTGACATATTTTTGTAACCTATTAGTGTTCTCTTCACAGCTTACTCTCCTATATATCGTTGTAAATTTGGCAACCATACCTTCTGTTCCTTCATCTAAGTCATTTATATAAATTGTAAACAGTTAAAGTCCAATTACCGATCACTGTGGCTTACCACTTGTTACATCTTGCCACCCTGAAAAAGACCCATCTATGCTTTATTTCAATTTTCTACCCATGCCAAAATGCTACCCCCCACATCCTGCTTTTGCTATTCACCTTATCTATGCCAATCGTAATTTTATAAATCCGGACACCTCCTACATTCCAGTGAAAAAAGTCCCAGCCTGTCAAGCCTTTCTGAGGAAGTAACTATAAAGATTGTTATGGGTAGAACAGTAGATGTTGTTTACATGGACTTTAGTAAATCCTTTGACAAGATTCTGCATGTAGACTTCTTAGTATGGTTAGATCACCTGGGATTCAGGATGAGCTTGCCATTTGGATATAAAATTGGACCTACGGTGGGAAACAGAAGTTGATGGTGGAGATAACACAATGTGGAGCTGGAGGAACACAGCAGGCCAGGCAGCATCAGAGGAGCAGGAAAGTTGACATTTCAGGTCGGGCCCCTTCTTCATAGTGGAGGATTGTTTGTCACACTGGAGGCCTGTGACTAGTGGAGTTCCACAAGGATTGGTACTAGGACCACATTTATATAACTGATTTGGATCAGAATATAGGAGGCATGGTTAGCAAGTTTGCGGACGATAGCAAAATCGGTAGTATAGTGGACAGTCATGGAGCAGTAGAGTTCTATAGCATGGAGACGGGCCCTTCGTCCCAAACAGGTCCTTGCCATCAAAAATGTTCATCCACACTAACTCCATTTCCCTGCGCTTGGCCCATATCCTCTAAACGTTTCCTATCCATGTATTCACTCAAATGCTTTTTAAACATTTTTAATGTACCCGCCTCAACCACTTCCGCTGGTAGCTCATTCCACATGATTACCACCCTCAGCTTAGAAAAGGTGCCCCTCAGGCTCCAATAGAGTTGATAAGAAGGCGCATGTTGTGTTAGGTTTTATTGGGAGAGGGATTGAGTTTCGGAGCCATGAGGTCATGTTGCAGCTGTACAAAACTCTGGTGCGGCTGCACTTGGAGTATTTCATACAGTTCTAGTCACTGCATCATAGGAAGGATGTGGAAGCATTGGAAAGGGTGCAGAGGATATTTACTAGCATGTTGCCTAGTATGGAGGGAAGGTCTTATGAGGAAAGGCTTGAGGCTGTTTTCGTTAGAGAAAACAAGGTTAAGAGGTGACTTAATAGTGACATATAGGATGATCAGAGAATTAGATAGGGTGGACAATGAGAGCCTTTTTCCTTGGATGGCGACAGCTAGCAAGAGGGGACATAGCTTTAAATTGAGGGGTGATAGATATGGGATAGAAGTCAGAGAGAGATTCTTTACTCAGAAATAACCTGCCTGCAACTGTAGTAGACTCGCCAACTTTAAGGACATTTAAATGGTCATTGGATAAACAAATGGATTATAATGGAATAGTGTAGGTTAGATGGCTTCAGATTGGTTTCACAGGCCGGCGCAACATCGAGGACACAGGCAAGTGGGACTATTTCAGTTTGGGAAACTTGGTTGGCGTAGATGAGTTGGATCACAGCGTCTGTTTCCATGCTGTACGACTCTATAACTGATGGTCACTTAGCTCAGCATCTGTCATGAGGAAAATGCTATAAGTTATTACTAAAGAAGCAATAAAAAGGCACTTAAATAAGTTCAATAATCAAGGCGAGGCAATAGAGTTTTGCGGAAGAAAAATCATATTTGGCCAATCTATGGAAGTTATTTGAGGAGGTAATGTGCTGTGGAGAGCCTGTTCTGTGCTGTAATGTTCTATGTATTCTTTCCCCTCATACCGTACACTGATGCCCTCTAGTCCTCGATTCCCCAACCATGGGAAAAAGACTGAGTGCATTCACCCTATCCATGCCTCTCATAATGTTATACATTTCTATAAGATTCCCCCTCAGTTTCCTGTACTCAAAAGAAAGATATCCTGGCTTATCCAATCTCTCCTTATAACTCAGTCCCTTCAGTCCTGGTAATATCCTTGTACATTTTTCTCTGCACTCTTTTAAATATAATAACATTGTTCCTATAGCAAGGTGACCAAAACTGAACACAATATTCCAATTGCAACCTCACCAACCTCCTGTACAACTGCAACATAATTTCCCAACTTCTATATTCAATCCCCTGGCTAATAAAGGCCAGTGGGACAAAAGCCTTCTTCCCTGCCCTGTTTGCCAGCGACTTCACTTTCAGAGAACCATGCAACTGAACTCGAAAGTCCCTCTATTCCATTACACTCTATAAGGCCCTACCATTCACCATGAAACTCCTACCTTGATTTGACTTTCCAAAAAGCAACACTTCACACATCCATACTAAACTCTATTTGCCATTTCCCAGTTCACCACCAGCTGATCAAGATGCTGCTGCAATTTCTGATAACCTTCCTCACTGTTCACGATATCTCCTATTTTAGTGTCATCCGCAAATTTATTACTCGTACTGTATACACTCTCATCCAAACTACTGATATTGGTAACAAACAGCAATGGGCTCAGCATGGACCCCCGAGGGACAACATTAGTCACAGGCCTCCAGTCTGACAAGCATCCTTTCAGTATTACTCTCTGCTTCCTACCATCAAGCCAATTGTGTATCCAATTTGCCAACTCTCCCTTGATTCCCTGCGATCTAACCTTCTAGAGCAGCCTACTATGTGGAACTTTACCAAAGGCCTTACTGAAATCCATACAGACCATGTCTACCACTGTGTCCTCAACACTTTCCTGGTCACTTCATCAAAGAACTGTAACAGATTTGTAAGGCATGATTTTCCTTGCATGAAGACATGCTGACTACTCCTAATCAAACTCAGTCTTTCTAACTGCATGTATATCGTTCCCTCAGAATCTTCTCAAGTAACTTACCTACCACAGATGTTAAGCTTACTGGTCTGTAGTTCCCAGGTTTTTCTTTGCAGCCCTTTTTGAATAAGGGCACAACATTCACATGGAACCTCACCTGTGGCCAACAATGCTGCAAATATATCAGCAGGGACACCCCACAATTCCTTCTCTAGCCTCTTGCAGGGTTCTTGGATATGCCTGATCAGGACCAGGGGATTTATCCGCCTTCATACATTCCAACACTTCCAACACCTCCTCTACTGTGATATGGACTGTCCCCAAGATATTGCCATTAACTTCCCCAAGTCTTCGTGTCTTTCTCCATGGTAAACACAGAGGAGAAATATTTATAGAAGACCTCGCCCATCTCCTTGGTTCCACATATACATGTTCACTTAGGTCATTGATGGGTCCTATTCTCTCTCTAGTTATTCTTTTTTCCTTTAATATTTTTAATGAATCTCTTTAGGGTCACCCTAACCTTCTCAGCCAAAGCTATCTCGTGCTGCCTTTTGCCCTCTTAATTCCCTTCTTCAGTAAAATCTTGTATCCCCATATACTTCCAGACATTCCTTTGATCCCAGTTGCCTGTTCTTGAGCCACACCTCCGTTTTTCTGGCCAGAGCTTCAATATCTCTTGTCATACAGTGTTCCCGCCAACCTTGCCCTTCACCCTCACAGGAACATATAGACCTTGAACTCTAGCTATCACACTTTTAAAGGGCTCCCACTTCCCAGTTCCTTTGCCCGCAAGCAAACAACTCCAATCAACCCATGCGGATTCCTGTCTAATTGCATCAAAATTTGCCTTGCCCTAATAAAGAACTTCAATCTGTGGACCAGTTTTGCCCTTCTCCATAGCTATTTTGGAATTAGTCAAATTATGGTCACTGATCCCAAAGTGCTCCCCGCTGTCATCTCAGTCAACTGTCTTGCCCTATTTCCCAAGCGTAAGGTCCCTCTATATAATGCTCGAGAAAACTTTTCTGAACTCATTTAACAAATTCCACCCATCTAAGCCCTTAATGCTACGGCAGTCCCAGGCTATGTTAGGAAAATTAAAATCCCCCTCTATTACAACCCTATTGCTCCTGTAAGTCTCCGCAATCTCCCTGCATATTTGTTCCTCTAGTTACCACTGACTAGTTGGGGGCCTATAGTACATCTCCAATAATGTCACAATCCCCTCAATTCTTCACTCCACCTACAAAGCCTCACTGGATGATCCCTCAGTTATTTCACCTCTGACTACTGCTGTGATACTTCCCTTAATCAAAAATCAACTCCCCCTCCCATCTTTCCTACCTAAAACTCCTGTACCCTGGCACATTAAGCTGCCAGTCTTATCCCTCTGATTTTTTTTAAACATAGAATCCCTACAGTATGGGAACAGGCCTGTTTACACTGGCCCTCCCTACAAAAAGCATCCCACCCAGACTTACATCCCTACCCTATCCTGTAAACCTACATATCCCCTGGCAAATCACTTGTGCAATTTATCACAGCCAATGCACCTGAACTGTGGGAGGAAACTCACACAGACAAGGGGTGAATGTGCCCAACACTGGAACTGAACCTTGGTTCCTGGAGCTGTGAGGCAGCATTGCTAACTGTTGGGCCACCACACCCCTTGCAGTGAAAAAGATTATCTAATATTACAAAAAAGGTCTTGATCAATGAGATCAATGAGGAGTAGCAGATGGATTTTAATTTGGATAAATGTGAGGCACTGCATTTTGATAAAACAGCAAGACTACACAAGTAATGGCAGGGAGCTAGGTAGTATTGTAAAACAAAGGGACCTGAATATGAGTACATAATTCTATGAAATCTGCATCAGGCAGACAGGGTGATCAAGAAGGCATTTAGCACACTTGTCTTTATTGATGAGACCTTTGAATTTGGGGTTGGAATGTCATGTTGAGTTATACGGGACATTGACGAGGCTTCTTCTGGAGTACTGTGCCCAGTTTTTGGTTGCTCTGCTGTAGGAAGAGTATTGTTAAATAGGAGACAGTCAGGAAAGATTTACCAGGATGTTGCCAGGAACGGCTGTTTATATAAGCTGGGATTTTTTTTCACTTGGAGGTTGAGAGGTGACCTTATAGACATTTATAAAATCATGACAGGCATAGATAAAGTGAATAGCAAGTGTCTTTTTCCTAGGGTGGGGGAGTTCAAAACTAGGGAATATATTTTGAAGGTGAGATGAGAAACATTTAAAAAGGACACGAGGGGCAACTTTTTTTTTCCCCACAGAGTGTGGTTCATGTGTGGAATGAACTGCCAGAGGAAGTGCTGGATGCAGGTACAGTAACAACATTTAATTGGCAGATATTTGGATAAGTACATGAATAGCATAGGTGTGGAGGGATATGAGTCAAACACGGGCAAGTGGGACTGGTTTAGTTTGGGAACACGATCAGAATGTACTAGTTGCTCCGAAGGGTCCGTTTCCATATTGTATGACTTTATGACTCTCCATTTAACACAAACCCTCTAGTCCTGGTAACATTATTGTAAAATTTTTCTGCACCCTCTCTAAATTAACAATATCCTTCCCGTAGCAGGGCAACCAGCATGGTGCATAGTGCACCAAAAGTTTTTTTTGCTTTCTGTCTGCTATCTTTGAAATAAATGATATTATTCCAAATAATAATATTTGGAATATTATTCACTGTCTTCCATTTGAATGGAGCCATCCTTGAATGGAGTGTTTTTGGAAATTGGAACCAATGCATGAACCATCTCTTGAGCTGCTTCTTTTAAGAGGCTAAGATGAAGTGCAACAGGACTCAGGCCTGTGTCAGCCCACAGCTTTAAAGTTTTTACTTCATACTATTTCCTTGGTGATGTACATTCCACTTCTTGATTTATCATTCCATCTGGAATGTTACTTGTATCCTTTGTGGTTAAGACCAATACAAAATACCAGTTCAACTTAGCTGCCATTTTCTTAATTCTCATTTCTGATTTTCCCATCTCTCATTTTGTTGGACTAATCCTCGTTTTGCTAACCCTTTTCCTCTTCAAATATTTAGAGAAACTCTTACTATCTATTTTTATGTTTGTTAGTTTTCTCTCATACTTTAATTTCTTTTCCTCTTTGTTGATTTTGCGGTCATTCTTTGCCATCAAACTTAATGTCACGTTGCAGCTCTTCGTCTGTTGCCTTGTAGGTTTTGGCCACTGAAGTGGATATCCAGATACTTAATTTAAAAGTGAGGACTGTTTTGGCCTCTCCTATTGTTTCAGGCTGAGGTCCAGACCTATACCAACTTCTGGGAGTAAATTACTTCTCCTAATTCTCTAAGAATCCGTTTCTAGTTAAATGATATCTGAAAAGAAACTGAAGAGGAAGACGGAATTAGCGGGTGGAGAAGAGTGGGAAGTGCCAGTTACTATGATCCACATTAGGACCAAAGCTGGGAAAGGAAGGAAGGAGGTCCTGCTCAGGGAATATCAAAAGTCAGGAACTAAATTCAAAAATAAGGCCTCATGATTACTATCCAAACCATGAGTTAACTAACAAATCAATAAAGTAAATGCTTGGCTGACGGACTTGTGTGAGAACAAAGGATTCCATTTCATGAGATAGGAGCATAGGTAATGGGGCTGGAAGAATCCATCCATATTGTTGTGCAATGCTGTACCTGAAGTAGATGAGAACAGTGTCCTTGTGAGATACAACTTTAAATAAATTAGAAAGAGGAGAAATATGGTAAAAATAACAGTAGCCAGAAAATAACAGAAATAACTGAACACAGCAAAGGATAAACCAAAGAAAGCAACAAAACAAAGTTGACATGGCCAGTCAACAGACAGTTCTAAAACAGTGTAGTGACTGGAAGCAAGTGGTTCTTGTTGACTACAAAAGCCTTGAGGTGGGGTTGTTAACCTGGGTCAATCAGGAAGCCCTGGCTGACCAATATGAAAAGGGGATTTAGATTCACCTCAGTCCTGGGGACTGATTCCAAGTTGGCTGGCCATAGCCAGTGTACAAAATATAAGTAAATAAAGGGTGGCTTGGTGTTGGGACAATGGCCTCTATGCAGCTGTTTCAAACTGGTAAAAACAAAAGGGACTAGGAAGTCAAATTAAACTACCTATACCCAGCATGAAAATAAAATTGAGAAACTCAAAGCAAGGAGTAAGGAACTAAACATAGCAGGAATAACTGAAAAAAGCTAGAAGTGCAGGACTAGCAACGGTTTCTGATAATTATTGTAGGTTATATCAGAAAGGGTATAGAAGGAGTGTGTGGTTTATCTGCCCAAAAAAAGCAAACTAACAGAAGGTTGAAACAGAAACCAAATGAACTGAATTAACAGAAAAGGGATCAATCATGTTAACAGTGATACACTGCAAACCACCTAATGGCAAAAATGAGTTTTAAGGACAAATAGATATGCAAATGAAACAGAACGCAGAATAATCTTAGTAAATTTTAACTACTCCAAACTAAACTGACAAGATGATTTGACAAAAAGTAACAAGGAATAAAGTTATCATAAATGTGTGAGGGACTCCTTATCTTCTTCAATATAAGTACTGAGAGTCTTCATTTAGTGTCATCCCATTAAAAGTTGTTTCACTTTAACTGTGTGCTGTTAGTCAAGATCTCATTAAGCTTAGCCAGATTCACTTTACCTTTCTCCATGTTTGACATTACAAGTGTGAAACCAAGGCACCAGTGCCCAAGTCCTGCACCAGATAGCCTTTAGTCAGCTGGCTACAGATTGCCTGCTGGAGCAATTGCTTGTTTCTGGCCATGATGCAACTGCTGCTTGATAGCATCTTTTTGAGAAGCCAGAGAGCTCTATTTTTGCTGGTTGCTAGTGTCTTCAAGATCCATGGAGTCAGAATGGAGATGTCACAATTAGCTGCCTGCAAAACCTTGGCCTTTACCCCACCCTCCTTGGCAGCAGGATGTTGGATGTTGGGCATTACTGAGCTGAGAGAGCTAAAACATCACAAGTTAGAGGGTCAGGAGGGGGAAGATCCAGGAGGATCAGGAAGCAAGATCAGCAGTGGGCAGGAAGAATTGAAATGGAAAACTAAACTTTAAAATAAAAGACATTTTGTTTTAAAAGTTATTTTTGTTACTGCTTTGGGGCTTTAGCAAAGTAAACTATTTCTACTCACAATGAATAACGTTTTCATGTTTTTCTGATAAGCAAGATTCTACCAAACCTAACCACAGTTTTAACATTAATTCCAACGGGAACCTACATATCCCTTAAAGTTACACTTTTCAGGAGCACAACCACAGCTTGAAGTAAGGATTTCCTGTATTTAAAATAACTCACGACAGGGAGAACCATTGGGTCTTTTACTGGGGAAATTAAGCAGAACAGATGAGAGACGTAACCATGGTGAAACATCTAGGCAACAGCAATTACAAAATAATAAGATTTATAACAGAATAAGTCAAAAACAGAAAAAGATAGTTTTAAGGTGAATAAGGAACCAGGAAAAATAAAGTCGAATAATGCTGAACACACATAAAAACACGATTAATAGAATCTAAAAGAAATATGACCTAATAAAGGGCATTAAGAGCCAGTAATGAAACTCCATGGATGAGTAAAAAAATAGTGCCATTTGTTAGTACAGAACTTGGATACTGCTGAAAAGAGACATGTTGCCAAAGCTTTCATCTTGCATTTATAGAGTCAAAGAGTCATACAGCACGGAAACAGACCCTTTGATCCGACTAGTCCATGCCGAACATAATCCCGAACTAAACTTGTCCAGCCTGCCTGCTCTCGGCCAATATCCCCCCCCCCCCAAACCTTTCCTATTCATATATCCAAACCAAATGTCTTTTAAATGTGGTAATTGTATCCGCATCCACCACTTCCTCAGGAACTTCATTCCACACACGAACCACCCACAGTATAGAAAATTTGCTTCTTTGGTCTTTTTTAAATCTCTCTTCTCTTCACCTTAAAAATGTGGCTCCTACTTTTGAAATCTCCCAGTCAAAGGAAAAGGTAACTATCATTAACTCTATCCATGCCCCTCATGATTTTATAGACTTCTATCGGGTCACCTCTCAACCTAGTAAGCTCCAGTGAAAATGGTCCAGCCTTTCTTTACAACTCTTAACCTTCCATACCCACCAATATCCTGGTAAAACTCTTACGAAACCTCTCCAGCTTGATAATATCCTTCCTATAATTGGGTGACCAGAACTGTGCACAGTATTCCAGAAGAGTCCTCACCAATGTCCTGTACAACCCCAACATGACTTCCCAACTCCTGTCCACAAAGAACTGAGCAATGAAGGCAAGCCAAATGCCCTTTTAACCACCCTGTCTTTATGTGTCGCAAACTTCAAACAATTATGTACCTACACCCCTAGGTTCCTCTGTTCTACAACACTATCCTTAATTGTATCAGTCCTACCCTTGTTTTTTTGTACCAAAATGTAATTCTTCACATTTATCCAGATTGACCTCTGTCATTTTTCAGCCCATTGGCCCATTTGATCAAGATCCCTTTTTAATCTTAGAAAACCTTGTTCACTGTCTACTATGTCATTTATCAGAATGAATGCAGAATGACACATTTCTAACAATCGTAACTATTTTTCCTACAGGAGAAAAAAGTGCTGATTGATTGGGCAAGGCACTGTCGTTGAGAAGGCATCAAGGGATGACAGGTTCATCAAGCTCCTGGCTAATTTAGAAAAAATTCAAGACTTGAATTATTTTTGTTTGCAGAGAACTCAAATACTTAGTATATAAATGACAAAGGAGAGGAAGACAAATAGGACTGAACAAAGGTTGAAGGGAAATTCATTAAAAAATGAAAGATAAAGAGAAACTATTAAAGTATGAAGGGTTTTAATGGGAGTTAGTAAAATAGTCTGCAAACACATCAATTGCATTAGAAAAACCAGGATAGAGATAGGAGTCTATAAGGGTTACCTACATCAAGCCCACAGGTAATAACGGTACAACAGCCTTGGTATTTAGTAGAGAGGCTTATTTAGTAGGCATGACATTAAAAAGAGATCAAAAACGCTGTCAGAACACAGAAACGGGAGATAATTGATAAACTAATCAAACATAAGCAGCATTGCATCCAGGGAACCGAGCAGAGATAAAGTGCTTATATATCAAAGTTTATTAGAAATCATAATAGTACCAGAAGGCTGGGAGACAACTATTGCAGTTCCTATACTTAAAAAGGCTGACAAAACAAACCCAGGTAAGCACAGATTAATTAGTTTAGTACTAATGGTAAAAAGCATAATCCAATCCTTAATCAAAAGTGTAATAGAAAAACATTTCAGGGAGGGGGAGAAACAACCTGGTAACATTTGTTGGGCCATGTAAGGATAATGTTGCATGACTAATCTGTGCCCAGTTGAGCCGCAGCAGGCAGCACGCAAAACTGGCCACCAACAATCAAATCTGATGTCACATATTCATAGCCTCAATGCAGTGTTATGATTCCAGCAGATAAAAATGCTGGACAGGTTAGATCCCAGAACGAAATCTTGTGTGATTGACCTTAAGTTTCATTTTTAATTTGTTTATTATGTCACTTAGCATATTCACAAGCCTACGTACTTTTAACAAAGGATCATAAAAGCTTATTATATCAAAATAAAAGCACACCGTTACACTGTACAAAAGCTATTTGAAAGTGTCTTACAACAATTATCAGAAAGAACAGTCTAACCCTTTAAACACCTACAACTACTTCACAGACTCTCAGACCTCAGTGAAGGACCACACATCTCAACGGGTAAAGCTCCCTTTTTGGACGGTATGGTTTCAATTGGTCTCTTTTCAGCATATTTCGCATTCACTCAATACTCTAAAAAAAAATGTAGATTGTCTTCCTGAGACTCATGAACAAACTAATTCAGCTCACTTACTTCTGGACTTAGTTCCTTCACAGGTCTTCAGCAGCCCTATAGGATGTCTTTCATGTGACACCTCCACAGCCTTCTGCTTCTGCAGTTTTCTTCTAAGCAACTCAAGACATTTATCCCCATCCCCTGGTTACTTAAACTGCTAATAACAGCTCCAATGTTATTAGAAATCTCTTCTCTCAATGAACTTGCACAATGCTCAACTTCGTTTAAATTGTTTCAGAGATAGTAGGAACTGCGGATCCATTTCTGAAGAAGGGTCTAGGCCCGAAAAGTCAGCTTTCCTGCTCCTATGATGATGCTTGGCCTGCTGTGTTCATCCAGCTCTACACCTTGTTATCTCTCTTCTTTTGAATTGTTCTGATTTTATATTACTGGACTCCTGTTAGGGAACAGTAAGTGTTTTTTTTCCCCTCTTTATCTTATGCAGTGAAATAGCAGCCTCAAAGGTTTAAAGAACTAATTTAAACATAAACTGTACAGGAAATCAAGTCCCGCAATTCGCAGAATTGTCACAAACGTGAAAAATTTAGCTAAACTATCCAAAGTCTCCAAGTTACCTACCTGATAAAGTCAGGTTAAAAGAAAATGCTTACCTGTTTCTATTAACAAGTTATTTATTGCAAAGAGATAACAAAGTGTGGAGCTGGATGAATACAGCAGGCCAAGCAGCATCTTAGGAGCACAAAAGCTGACGTTTCGGGCCTAGACCCTTCATCAGAAAAGGGGAAGGGGGAGAGGGTTCTGAAATAAATAGGGAGAGGTGGATGGAAGATGGATAGAGGAGAAGATAGGTGGAGAGGAGACAGACAAGTTAAAGAGGCGGAAGTGGACCCAGTAGAAGTGAGTGCAGGTGGGGAGATAGGGAGGAGATAGGTCAGTTCGGGGAGGAGGGACAGGTCAACGGGGCGGAATGAGGTTAGCAGGTAAGAAATGGGGGTGCGACATGAGGTGGGAGGAGGGGATAGGTGAAAGGAAGAACAGGTTAGGGAGGCAGGGGAGCTGGGCTGGTTTTGGGATGCAGTAGGGGGAGGGGAGATTTTGAAGCTTGTGAATTCTACATTGATACCATTGGGCTGCAGGGTTCCCAAGCAGAATATGAGTTGCTGTTCCTGCAACCTTCGGGTGGCATCGTTGTGGCACTGCAGGAGGCCCAGGATGGAGATGTCGTCTGAGGAATGGGAGGGGGAGTTGAAATGGTTCGCGACTGGGAGGTGCAATTGTTTATTGCAAACTGAGTGTACGTGTTCTGCAAAGCGGTCCCCAAGCCTCAGCTTGGTTATAATTTTTTTAAAAACCAATGGCAAAAAAGAAACACAAATTGTTAACTTATAACTCTGTATAAACTTAAAATATTCCCGTTTTTAACTGCCCTCCTTACAAACAGTGAGACAAAACATTGACGTTAAGGTTGAAAAAAAAATCAGGTAAACAGTTCAATAGCATCAATCCGGACCAAAGAGGCTGATGAGCTGTTTTCTTTTAGTGTTTTCTAAATACCTTTTAGTTGTGTGCTGATGAGAAGAGATTGTTTAGACATCCATGTTGTCTCGCATTCACTGGCTGAGAATTTCTCCTTTAAGTGTAAAGGAGTTTTCCCTTTTTTCTCTCAGCAAGGAAATTTGCAGAAACAGCAGTTTATGGAGGAAACAGTGAGTAGGAACAGCTACCAGGATATTTTCTGTTACTTTTCCGCACCATCGTCCTCACACTCAGCCTCAAGTTGGCATGAGGTCTTCATCATGTGATTTGCAAATATATGGTACCACACGCACATGACTTGCAGGCAATGCAGGGGTTGCACAAGTACCAGTTTTCTGCAGGACAAGGTCCCACAGGTTTTGCTGCAGCGTGCTGACACATCAATATTACTGAACTGCTCAGTGAAATGCTTAATGCATTGATAGGCTTTTCGACAGGCCTGTTAATGAGAAACAGCATGCATGAATCTGGTAACAATTTGGCACATGGCTTTATGAAGTGCTTGGAGTCCATTTTCTTCAGAATAGAAGAGCTGGAAGTGAAATTACTTGTTCATCTATTTAGGATGCAGCATCCGATGGGCAAACAACTTGCAGGGTACCATGGTGAAACTTGACACATGCATGACTCTTCAACAGCTGTTCAGGCAACAGAACTATCTCAAGGATTTGATCAATCACATTCCCTGCAGTAGTTTGGCTTTTATTCAATATTATGCCCAGGTTGCATACCATTGCCTTGAGCCAGGAGGTCAACAGATGATAATTGTCAGGATGCCAAAAGATTTGGCTGGATAAGACATTAAATATGATTGCATAACAAAAAGAATTGTGGGAGTGAAAAGGCTTACAGTCGTGAAATTGACCTGTAGTGACATGAAAATGATACAATGAAGGTCAATGGCATCCTACACTATGGTGAAGCCAGTAATCCTTGCAAAGTCATAGGTTAACCACTTCACTCTGGGAAAAGAAATTAAAATGCATTCTTCATACATTGAGCATCAGTAACATCCTATATGCAATAGGGGATTGCAAACTAGGAGACGCTGCTAATATTGCCTGCGAGGAATCTGAACATACAGATGTTCATGACCATAAGCACTATTACAGGCAAGGGCAATGTCAACTTAATCCTGATCCCAGCTGCAGATTTCAATGAGCACCACCTTAACAGAACAAAGATCTCTGAGATGCAATCCTTTGCTGAGCTGAACGTAGAACACAGCGCAGAACGGGCCCTTTGGCCCTCCATGTTACGCCGACCTGTGAACTAATCTAAGCCCATTCCCCTACACTATCCCATCGTCAACCATATGCTTATCCAAGGGCTGTTTAAATGCCCCTCATGTGGCTGAGTTAACTACAATGGCAGGCAGGGCATTCCACGCCGTTACCACTCTCTGAGTAAAGAACCTGTCTCTGACATCTGTCTTAAATCCATCACCCCTCAATGTGTAGCTGCGCCCCCTTGTACAAGCTGAAGTCATCATCCTCGGAAAAAGGCTCTCACTGTCCACCCTATGTAATCCACTGACCATCTTGTATGTCTCTATTAAATCCCCTCTTAGCCTCCTTCTCTCCAATGAGAACAGACCCAAGTTCCTCAGCCTTTCTTCACAAGACCTTCGCTCCAGACCAGGCAACATCCTGGTAAATCTCCTCTGCACCTGTTCCAACAATTCCACATCCTTCCTGTAATGGAGCGACCACGCAATATTCAAAGTGAGGCCGCACTAGCATTTTGTAGAGTTGCAGCATGACATCACGTCTCCGGAACTCAATCCGTCTACCAATGAAACCTAAAACACCATCAGACGTCTGAACAGCACTGTCAACCTGAGTGGCAATTTTCAGGAATCTATGTACATGGACACCCAGATCCCTCTCCTCATCTACACTGCCAAGAATCTTTCCATTGACCCAGTGTTCTGCCTTCTTATTATTCCTCCCAAAGTGAATCACCTCACATTTATCCGTATTAATCTCCATTTGCCACTTTTCAGACCAATTCTGCAGTTTATCCAAGTCTCGCTGCAACCTGCAACATTCTTCCACACTGTCCACCACTCTACCGACTTTAGTGTCATCTGCAAACTTACTGACCCATCCACCAATGCCTGCGTCCAAGTCATTTATACAAATGACAAACAGCAGTGGTCTCAAAACAGATCTTTGAGGTACACCACGAGTAATCGGACTCCAGGCTGAATATTTCCATCAAACATCACTCGTTGCCTTCTTACAGAAAGCCAGTTTCTAATCCAAATGGCTAAATCTCCCTCAATCCCGTGCCTCTGTATTTTCTCCAATAGCCTACCATGGGGAAACTTATCAAAGGCTTTGGTGAAGTCCATGTACACCACGCCAACCGCCCGACCCTCACCCACATGCTTGGTCACCTTCTCAAAAAACTCCATGAGGTTTGTGAGACACAACCTGCCCTTGACGAATCCATGCTGACTATCACCAATCAAATTGTTGCTTGTTGGATGATTATAAATCCTATCTCTTATAATCTTTTCCAAAATTTTTCCTGCAACACACGTAAGGCTCACAAGTCTATAATTGCCTGGGTCATTCCTACTGCCCCTCTTGAACAAGCGCACAACATATGCAATCCTCCAGTCCTCTGGTACTAAACCTGTAGACAATGAGGACTCAAAGATCAAGGCCAAAGGCTCCACCACCTCCTCCCTAGCTTCCCAGACAATCCTCGGAAAGATCCCATCATGCCCAGGGGTTTTATCTACCTTCACACGTTGTCGAATTGATAACACTTCCTCCTTACTAACCTTAACCCTTTCAATTCTAGTAGGCTGTAATTCAGTCACCTCCTCTACAATATTCTCCTGTCCCTCAGTGAAAACAGATGAGAAATATTCAATCTCCACAGCGTCCACACACAACTTCCCACTTCTGTCTTTGACTGACCCTATGCCTACCCCAGTCATCCTCTTATTCCTCACATACCTATAGAAAGCTTTAGGGTTCTCCTTTATTTACCTGCCAGTGTCTGCTCATGTTCCCTCCTTGCTCTTCTTAACTCTCTCTTTAAATCCTTCCTAGCTAATCTGTAGCTCTCCATCACCTCATCTGAACCATCTGGTCTCATCGTCACATGAGCCTCCCTCTTCTGCTTAACAAGAGATACAATTTTTTTAGTAAACCATCGTTCCCTTAGCTTATCGCTTCCTCCCTGCCTGACAGGGACGTACCTATCAAGGACACGCATTATCTGTTCCTTAAACCAGCTCCACAATTCAATTGTCCCCATTGCCCTGCATTTTGCTCACCCATTCTATGCCTCCTAAGTCTTGCCTAATCGCATTATAAGGGAGGAATGGAGAAGCACATAGTGAAGGGGACTATCAGAGGTTACAGCAGAACATAGATAGACTGGAGAGTTGGGCAGATAAATGGCAGATGGAGTTCAATCCAGGCAAATGCGAGGTGATGCATTTTGGAAGATCAAATTCAAGGACGAACTATACAGTAAGTGGAAAAGTCTTGGGGAAAATTGATGAACAGAGAGATCTGGGTGTTCAGGTCCATTGTTCCCTGAAGGTGACAACGCAGGTCAATAGGGTGGTCTAGAAGGCATATGGCATGCTTTCCTTCATTGGACGGGGTATTGAGTACAAGACTTGGCAAGGTCATGTTGCAGTTGTATCGGACTTTGGTTCGGCCACATTTGGACTACTGTGCACAGTTCTGGTCGCCACATTACCAAAAGGATGTGGATGCTTTGGAGGGGGTGCAGAGGAGATTCACCAGGATGCTGCCTTGTATGGAGGGTGCTAGCCATGAAGAGAGGTTGAGTAGATTAGGATTATTTTCATGAGAAAGATGGAGATTGGGGGGGACCTGATTGAGGTTGACAAAATCATGAGGGTATAGACAGGGTGAACAGCAAAAAGCTTTTTCCACCCAGAGTGGAGGACTCAATTACTAGGGGTCATGAGTTCAAAGTGAGAGGAGGAAAATTTAGGGGAGATATGCATGGAAAGTTCTTTACACAGAGGTTGGTAGGCGCCTGGAACGCGTTGCCAGCGGAGGTGGGAGACGCAGACACGTTAGCATCCTTTAAGGTATATTTGGACAGGCACATGGATGAGCAGGGAGCAAATGGACACAGACTGTGAGAAAACAGGTGACAGGTTAGACAGAAGATCTTGATCGGCGCAGGCTTGGAGGGCTGAAGGGCCTGTTCGTGTGCTGTAATTTTCTTTGTTGTTTTGACTGACTGGAGGGAGGGAGGGAGGACTGACTGGAGGAAGGAATGGATGAATGGAGGGGGAAGGAGCAGGAGGAGGTGGGGGGGGAAGGAGCAGGAGGAGGTGGGGGGGAAGGAGCAGGAGGAGGTGGAGGGGGGAAGGAGTAGGAGGAGGTGGGGGGGAAGGAGCAGGAGGAGGTGGGAGGGGGAAGGAGCAGGAGGTGGTGGGGGGGAAAGGAGCAGGAGGAGGTGGGGGGGGAAGGAACAGGAGGAGGTGGGGGCGAAGGAACAGGAGGTGGTGGGGGGGAGAAGGAGCAGGAGCAGGTGGCGGGGGGAAGGAGCTGGAGCAGGTGGGGGGGGAAAGGAGCAGGAGGAGGTTGAGGGGGAAGGAGCAGGAGGAGGTGGGGGGGGAAGGAGCAGGAGGTGGTGGGGGGGAAGGAGCAGGAGGAGGTGGGGGGGAAGTAGCAGGAGGAGGTGGGGGGGAAGGAGCAGGAGGAGGTGGGGGGAAGGAGCAGGAGGAGATGGGAGGGGGAAGGAGCAGGAGGAGGTGGGGGGGAAGGAGCAGGAGGAGGTTGGGGGGAAGGAGCAGGAGGAGGTTGGGGGGAAGGAGCAGGAGCAGGTGGCGGGGGGAAGGAGCTGGAGCAGGTGGGGGGGGAAAGGAGCAGGAGGAGGTCGAGGGGGAAGGAGCAGGAGGAGGTGGGGGGGGAAGGAGCAGGAGGTGGTGGGGGGGGAAGGAGCAGGAGGAGGTGGGGGGGAGGAGCAGGAAGAGGTGGGGGGGGGAAGGAGCAGGAGGAGGTGGGGGGAAAGGGAGCAGGAGGTGGTGTGGGGGGGGGGGAAGGAGCAGGAGGAGGTGGGGGGGGAAAGGAGCAGGAGGAGGTTGGGGGGGGAAAAGGAGCAGGAGGAGGTTGGGGGGGCGGAGAAGGAGCAGGAGCACACTCAACCTCTCTCTCACACACACACACACTCAACCTCTCTCTCTCTCTCACACACACACACACACACACACACACACACACACACACACACACACACACACACACACACACACACACACACACACACACACACACACACACTCTACACATAAACGTCTGATGAAGATGTTGCTTGGAAGAGTAAGGTATCTCAATCATTTAAGCAACAGATAAAGCTACCTGTTTCACATTGCTGGTGCTGCTATTCAGTTGCAATGTGAGTGGCGTTTACCACTAACAGGATGTTCCCATCAAGAAAAAGGATTTTCTGCCTATCACATAAATGAGTAATGCAATAAATGAATTTCAGTGCTTGTGTGATGCTGTACATAGGCTGTACATCCCAAATACTGGCAGATCATATCAAAAGCATGTTGCTTTGCTTGTCTCCAATTGACAAGGCACTGAATATACCCAAACAATCTAGTCGTACAAAATTCAAAACAATGTCCACAGTGCATGTGATTTCACTACTGGACAATACTGACAACTAAGATTATCAATCAGGCTTGCAATGTGGTGAACTTGCAAGTACTAGAAGATGCATATATTAATACAAAGGGCCCTGTTCTTTTCAGTCAGATGAAATATTATGATTTCAACAGATATTATTACCAGACAAATCTGATACCAAGAACTGGAATGTTAGACGATGGTTTAATTTCTTTTAGTTCTAATAATGTGGTATCTTACTGAACCATAAGCATACCATGCTGCAGATTTTAACAATAAATGTAAGCTTATTATAAAAAGAGTGAAGATAAAACACAATAATAGAAATTACCTACTCATAATACAAATTCAACAATCTTAAACACACTGTAACATTATAATGCTGTTAATCTCAAAACGCTATGTACAAATTGAAAAGAAACAAAACAGCCCAAAACCCCTGGTGCAGTTCTCAAAACACCAGTCATAAAATACTCACACTAGTGTCCCTGTATCTGAGGCCTCAGCAGGATTAAGTCACTTGGTTCTTCAATTTTTAAACTGGAGCTGTGGTAGCTACCTCCTGATGTTTTCATACACTTAAATGGCACTGCACTTAAATAACTGCTTCCATGTTTTTATCTGGTTTGGAACCAATACCAACACTTCAAACAAAAGACCTAACTCATTCTATCTTTTTCTTCTCAGGGGCACTGCTCTATAAACACCCTGTTCCAAGATCTCCACAGGTCTAAAACACAATTCAAAGTTAAAAGTGATATTAAAAGTCCATCTCACTCACCCAAGGATACTTGACACAAGCTTAAAAAATACATTCTAAACTCTTGAATAAAACTTTGATGTTCTATTATTTAGCATCCTGCAAACAATCTGACTTAAACAAAAATTCATTAGTGTACAAAAACCATATTGTTTTTAAACAAAATAAAGGAATACTTAATTATTAGCTGCTGACACACAGAAAACCCACCAGTTACCTGTTGGATTCAAACTTTAAGCAAGGCTTGATAGTTAACTGTAGGTCATTCTCAAAGTGGTGTATTCTCATAGCAATACCATAAGAGTTCGATTGTCAACCAATCAGCACTGTCCTCTCAGAGAATAAATTTTGTTTTCTCTTTACATTGATAGTTCTTGCAAATTGTCTGATGCACATAAGACCAAACATTTAGACAAAATGTCTGTTTTTAGCAATTCTTAATGCTAAATTGTCTTTTGGTGATACAGAATTTATCTCTGTCAGACAACCAATTAATGAAAAGTTTAGAAAATGTTGCATATTTCCTTTCTCCCTCTGATTAGGAATACTAATAAGTCACAACTGAAGAAAGAAGTGAAATTGTCCACTGGTTTGACCAACCTGGGAAATTTGATAATGCACAGTAGATTAGAAAATTGTTTCTTTATCCCATCCTTTCACCTCATTCTGATATATCTGGTATAGCTTTATGTCTTTCACTGGAATACTCACTATATTCCTGGATCAACTTCTCTGCGAGGAATGGGATGGTGAGTGTCAGTTTACCCAAAAGTATAAATACCGGTAAACTCCTCCTCATGTTGGTTTTTTCTAACAACTGAATAAAGAGACAAATAAAATGACAACAATTTTTATAAGGTATGTCTAATTTTACAACTCCAGTAAATATGATTGTGCTAATTTATGACAAATTTTCCATACCAAAGACCAAGATTGGCTTTTCCACTGACATTGATTCAAAATTAACAATTGAATCAAAGACTGATTTTGAAAAATTACAACAGGTAAGAAGGACATGAGATGAAGGAGAGATAGAATTAGGTCACAAATCAGTCATGATGTCATTGAAAAGGACAAGAGGTCCAAAAGGATAATGGACACGTCAGTGTCTTTTGCAGAAGGCAGTTCCAAATTTCTACCATCCTTTATGTGTAAAAGTATTTCCTAATTTCAGAACTGAAAAATTTCAGTCTGATTTTTAGACTACACCACGCAGCATTACATCCTCAAATCCTGAAAGTGATTGCTGAAACTAATCTTCAGACGCTTTTATATTTATTTACAGTGTACATATTACAAGCATACAACTTCACATGCAACAGTCCATAATTTTAACCCATGTAAATTTATAGGGAGCTGAAGGAAATGTGCAGCCCATCCAGCTGCATTAAATTAAATCTAAATAAGATACAAATACCGCAAACTCCCCAACCACTATAAGGATACATATACCTGATGCATTGTTTCTATTCTGTTGTATTCTAGACTTCCATGTAAAGATCAGCTCTTCAGTAACATTTTTGAAAATATTCTGTACTTTCCCATGACATTTTAATGGTCTATGAGCATGTAACCCAAAGTACCTTTGGATCACCACCGCCTCTGGCTTTTAATCATTTGCAAGATACTGTGTTCTTTTTTTAATGTCCAAAATGGATGATCTCACATATGCTGACTGAAGTCCTTTTGCCACATTTTTAAAGTAAAAAGAAGGATTCAAAAAGGGGGTTGGCAACCGACAGCCGATAATCAGAAACCGGAAGAGATATTTTATAAGTCATTAACTTTGGTCTTCCAAACTACTCGAAGAGTTGTCCTGAAATGACTGAGAACAACATATTTGATACTGTGGTGGGCAACAGGAAAATTAAGAAAATAGTAGTGAGAAGGTGACCAAACAGGTAGATGAGAGTAAACCGGTTGATGTGGTATATATGGATTTCAGCAAGGCGTTCGATAAGGTTCCCCACAATAGGCTATTGTACAAAACGCGGAGGAATGGAATTGTAGGAGACATAGAAGTTTGGACCGGAAATTGGCTTGCTGAAAGAAGACAGTGGGTGGTAGTTGATGGGAAATGTTCATCCTGGAGACCAGTTACTAGTGGTGTACCGCAAGGGTCGGTGTTGGGTCCACTGCTGTTTGTCATTTTTATAAATGACCTGGATGAGGGCGTAGAAGGATGGGTTAGTAAATTTGCAGACGACACTAAGGTCGGTGGAGTTGTGGATAGTGACAAAGGATGCTGTAGGTTGCAGAGAGACATAGGTAAGTTGCAGAGCTGGGCTGAGAGGTGGCAAATGGAGTTTAATGCAGACAAGTGTGAGGTGATGCACTTTGGTAGGAGTAACCAGAAGGCAAAGTACAGGGCTAATGGTAAGATTCTTAGTAGTGTAGATGAGCAGAGAGATCTCGGTGTCCATGTACACAGATCCTTGTAAGTTGCCACCCAGGTTGACAGGGCTGTTAAGAAGGCATACAGTGTTTTAGCTTTTATTAATAGAGGACTTGAGTTCCGGAACCATGAGGTTATGCTGCAGCTGTACAAAACTCTGGTTCGGCCGCACTTGGAATATTGTGTACAGTTCTGGTCACCGCATTATAAGAAGGATGTGGAAGCTTTGCAAAGGGTGCAGAGGAGATTTACTAGGATGTTGCCTGGTATGGAGGGAAGGTCTTACGAGGAAAGGCTGAGGGACTTGAGGCTGTTTTCATTAGAGAGAAGGTTGAGAGGTGACTTAATTGAAACAGAAAATAATCAGAGGGTTAGATAGGGTGGATAGGGAGAGCCTTTTTCCTAGGATGGTGACGGCGAGCACGAGGGGGCATAGCTTTAAATTGAGGGGTGTAAGATATAGGACAGATGTCAGAGGTGGTTTCTTTACTCAGAGAGTAGTAAGGGAATGGAACGCTTGGCCTGCAACGGTAGTAGATTCACCAACTTTAGGTACATTTAAGTCGTCATTGGATAAGCACATGGACGTACATGGAATAGTGTAGGTTAGATGGGCTTGAGATTGGTATGACAGGTCGGCACAACATCGAGGGCCAATGGGCCTGTACTGTGCTGTAATGTTCTATGTTCTGATAAGGCTAAACAAAGGCAGTGAAATAGGGTTGGAGAATAAATCCTAGTATCCTAAGGCAGATGACAGAAGACACTGCTGAGGACTTGGAAATAAAATTTCATGGACTTATTCTGTGAGAATGAGTGCCAGAGAACAGAAGACTGGCTAGAGTGTATCATTTTTAAAAAGAGAATAACGTGTAATCACAGAACAATCTCATCTGTGGTACGGAGAACATCTAGACAAAGAAATCATTAGAAATAGCCAGCACACATTTTCAAAAGGACAATGATACTTGACCAATCTCAAAGAATTCTTTAAATAAATGACAAGTTTGACAGCTGGGGAAATGCTGCTAGGGAATGCAGGTGGGAAAGATGTGTGGAATTCAAGAAAGCCGACAGAAGTTCACAACGTATGGAATTCTAACTGATTTTAATTTAAAGCATATGAATTATACATGGTAGGTAGTGCAGCAATTATATTCTGAATGGAAGTTGGTTTGCTGGAAGAACAGATTATGGATTACAAATTCACATAACATTAAAAGGTCAGCAATCTGGGTAATAAGGCTCAGAAAAGGAAAAGTTAACATTAGAAAAGGAATATGATTCAAAAACCTGCTGGATAACTATAAGTCTACTCTGTGCAGTTTCGGGACCCACACTAAAAAATTATGATTTGAAAAATTGGGGTTTTACTGCAAGAGAACAATACAGATAATGAGGAATATGATCGTTTTTAAATTCGTTTCCATGAGGATAAACTTATCAGAATGTGCTGCACACTATTTCAATAAGATTTGAACTAATTACCATTATGAAAATATTGTGAGCTATTTCTAGCCTGCAGAAACACTGACCTGTTTCTGGCATTGATCCAGCACGCAACACACAAACTGCTCTGACTTCAATTTTGCAGTAAGAAGTGCAAGAACTGAAAAGAATGTGAACACATCATCCATGTTGGTTAAAAATGAACGAATCGCTTATTTTCTCATCAAGACATGATTTTGAGGCTGCATAGGAATTCCTAATACACTTCAAAGATGAATTCAACACTCAACAAAACATCACATCATGAATCCATTGAAAGGAAAATTCAAATTGCATGTTATAATAATATGTCATGTGATATTAAACATAATTTTAAATAACACTATGCATACAGGTCCCAGAGATAATGTGTTCTTTAGAAATGACAATTTTAAGTTGCAGGAATTGCACTGTCTTCATAAAGTACATCAGCAGGACTACTGCCAGAGAAAATCTAGATAAACACTCTAATTTGTAGATGGAACTGGATTAAGCAGCATAATTCTTGTTGGTTATATAACTACATAGTCAGAGAGATGTTTTAAACAAGTTCAAATAAGAAAGATGTAAAATATCAAAATAGGAGATCTGTGACTGGGTGCAAAGCAGGGCAGATTAAATAACAAAATGATTGACAGTGCAAGTCAAAAGGGGATGTTTTCACTGGTTTGAATTTTGCAGTAGTAATGACATATGATGATATAACCAAATTTATGTCTGGAAAGCAGTTTCACAATTTTAACTCAGTGACAGTGAAGGTACGGTGATATAGTTCCATAGCAAATTGGTGACAGACTTGGAAGCAAATTTGTAGCTGTTAATGTCCCCACACATTTGTTGCTATTTTCCTGCCCTTTCAGGCGGTACGTGCCATGAGTTCAAAGGAGGCCTGGAAAATTGCTGCAACTGCATCTTGTGTGTGGTAAACAGAGCTGCCACTTTACATTGATGGTGGAGGGAATGAATATGCAAGGTGGTGAATAGGGTACTGAGGAGGCTTCTTATGGAATTTACCTTCAAATACTTAGTATTTGTCCAAGTATTACAACTGCTTTAAGGGTCAAATACAATAATGCAAAAGCATGAACACAATTCACAGAAAACCAAGCCTCAAGTATTGAATAGCAAAGGCCCAAACACAAATTCCAAGGAATAAATACAAATATGTGACGCCCTCATGGCTCAATGAATCCCCACATGTACACTCTACAAATCCTCATATGCATGCTTTGTATGAACATTCATAGACCCCCACCCTCTCTATGAAGCTCTAATTGTGTGTGTTTCCTACAACTCTAACATGCTTGTTCAAAACTCCCAAGCATGCTCTCTAGTTCATAACTATTTCCCCACCACTGAGCTCTTTAAACATCCAAAAGCATACAATTGCAACATTCATAACAACCACTACACCCACATAAACATTTTTTGCAACTGGAGTTAAGAATGCAAAGTGATCTTATTGAAACACAAATACCTGAATGGATACTCCCCTTGTGAGGAAGTCAGGAACTAGGGCACACAGTTTGAAAGTAAGGGGTGTCCCATTTAAGACTGAGGTGAGGAGATTCTTCTTCTGACAGTGCACCATTTGTCTGGGAAATTCCATTCCCCAGAAAGCAATAAAGGCTGGGTGATTGAATGTTTTCAAGGCTGATTGTTACTTTTTACCAACAGAGTCAAGAGTTACAAGAGTTAAGACCCATAGTCATATCAACCCTGAGGGTTCTAGCTGGCTTTAGGGGTCAGGATGGCCTAGTCTGCTCCTAGTTCTTGTTTGTACTTGTTATAAAGCCAGACCTGTTAAGTATTTCCTAGCACTTTCTATTTTTATTCCACATTTCTAGATTTGGCTATACTTGGCTTTTATTCAAATGGAAGTCCAATTGAGTTTAGCGTTGAATTTTATTGATTAGAATGTATTTATGAATTTCATATTCCATCACAGAACAAAAAACAAGTAACATTTTTGCAGTGCTAAACATTTGGGCATGCAAGCGTTTTGATGTCCATGTCACAATTTGTGACTTGCTCACACTGGTTCTACTGGTGTATCACAGCTCTCAAACTTAACTTCATAATTGCAGCAGGTGACCAATCGTTGCTGCTGGTGTCCAGTTCACATTGCCTGTTGTCTCTGTGTCAAACAAGACAGCTGGTGAGCACTGTATACATACTGTATGATAATCCACCCATTCCTATAAAAGGCAAGTAGCCCCTCAAAAGGGAGTTGTAATGAATTATGCTTAATTGTAAAACATGGAGAATGTGTTTAACAATGCAGTGATTGTAACGAGTTCAGCCAGATGGACCACATAAAATTAGTTCCCTGCTTGGGGCTGTTAACCTGGTCCAATCAGGGAACCCTGGCTGACAGATATAAACAGCAGCATCAGCAATTCTGTTCACTCTTACAGCTGGGTCTCAGGAAGCCAGACTATTGTCAGGTACTATGCACATGTGAATACATGATCACTTGTTGATGAGATACTGACACCTATGGAGTTATTTCACAACAGATGCAGCACTGGAGGCATGAGTAGTAGCGATGCAAAAGCAAAAAAGTTCTGCAGTGTAGGACCAAGAAACGATCATGGATCATATTCAGCAAGGAATGGTATCAGACCCTAGGGAAACATGGCAGTGATTATTTTCACCTGATACTTCCTACTAACTTCAACACAAACCTCTCAACTGCTCAATGCACTGCACCATGTCACTCCCAGAGCAATGCTCCCTGACATTCAGGAATCTCGCTGAATAGCCCAATACTCTTTGTCTCACATACCTCTCACTTTTGCTATATACCTCCAGCTATTTAGCTATGGCAGGGACATCACCTAATCACAATGCAATACAATCATGTGGTGTTCTACCTCATTTCTTGCTGGATAAGGTGGCACATATTAGAAGAGAGCAAAGTGGAAATATCAGGGGTAGACAGAGGCACCTACAGGCAACTGGTGCATTGGTCCTCTATACAGGACCAATGTATCCTCTGTATATTTCTGAACAGGCTGATTAGAAAATATGTTATTCTGCACCCTTGGAGTAAGTGGAACTTGAAGCCAAATCTCCTGGCTGCAAGGTAAGTATGCTATCACTGTGCCACAAAAGACCTTTGTAATGCTCCCTTAATTCTTGAAATGCATCCCCAACCCCCATTATTGCATACGTTTGTTGCCTGCTGTTGCATGAGTTTAATAGACTTTGAGGTGTCCAGCTAATGCTGAAGATACTAACCTGTATGTTTTTCTCCACATGGGCACCCAGGCAATGTACACATCACAGAAATGCACCATTAAGTCTCCAGAGCAATGTTGAATGAATATTTATGCTCATACAGTCTCAGAAAATTCACAGTTTACAAGTATATTACCTCCTGGAAAAAGCTGATGAAACAATGTTCCTAGCACTGTAACATGAATTATATGGCACAAATGTTGAGCATGAATCACAGTATAGCAATCACCACTACCTTCAATCACCATATCCAACGTGGGACTGTCTTCAACATTCCTCAGCATATCTACAATTAGCATAAAACAATAGCTGTTTTAAAATATTAAATAAATTGGAACAAATCATCTAAAAATATTTTGTAGAGCTAGATGAACACAGCAGGCCAAGCAGCATCAGAGGAGCAAGAAAGCTGACGTTTCGGGCCTAGACCCTTCTTCAGAAATGGGGGAGGGAAGGGGGTTCTGAAATAAATAGGGAGAGTGGGGGAGGCAGATAGAAGATGGATAGAGGAAAGGATAGGTGGAGAGGAGGCAGACAGGTCAAAGAGGCGGGGTGGAGCCAGTAAAGGTGAGCGTAGGTGGAGAGTTGGGGAGGGGATAGGTCAGTCCAGGGAGGACAGATAGGTTAAGGGGGTGGATGAGGCTAGTAGGTAGGAGATGGGGGTGGGGCTTGAGGTGAGAGGAGGGGATAGGTGGGAGGAAGGACGGGTTAAGGAGGTGGGGACAAGCTAGGCTGGTTTTGGGATGCAGTAGGGGGAGGGTAGATTTTGAAGCTTGTGAAGTCCACATTGATACCTCCCCTCCCCCCACCGCATCTCCTCTATCCATCTTCTATCCACCTCCCTCTCTCTCCATATTTATTTCAGAACCGCCTTCCCCTCCCCCATTTCTGAAGAAGGGTCTAGACCCGAAATGTCAGCCTTCCTGTTCCTCTGATGTTGTTTAGCCTGCTTTGTTGATCCAGCTCTACACCTTGTTATTGCAGATTCTCCAGCATCTTCAGTTCCCACTATATCTAAAAATATTACTTTCTGTAGAGCCAACTAAACTAACATACTATACTACTCCAGAAAATAATACTTAACACTAGAAAAATTTCATCATGAGCAAATTAAGAATTCTTTTGAGGCTAGGACTAAAGCATATTATTGGGCAAGAGAGAGTGTCATGCTCTGTATCTAAACATGGCTCACTCAAATGAGAGAAGTGATAGGTAAATGAAAGCTCTAATCTTTCTGGTAACAACTCAGTTGACAACTAAACAATTATCAAATAAAATTTTTATAAATTGGTATTGTAATCCTGGAAGCAGTTGTCTTACCCAGCAATGTAACTATGAAGTGAACACACACTCGATCATCCAACGTTAGCTGTTCTGCAACTGCATGCGGGAATTTTACCAGAACATTCCGGAAGCAAGCCAGTGTATACTTTTTGCGAACTATCTAAAAAGTTAGCAACAATTAAAAAGGCACAGAACAAAACGTATTGGCTCAATATTTGTCACATCCAATCTAAAAGGTCAATGTTTAATATGGCTTTTGGACCTTTCACATAACGATAAATGTAAGTGTGGAATGTCAGTCACATAGTGCTTTAAGACTACTTAATACTCCACATATACTGTTAGATCTTCTCAAATCTTCTCAAAACTCGCTAACTGTTAGATAAATAAATGCTGCAATTATAAAATTTACATTATTTTGCTCTTGAAATAAATTGTCATTTTCTATTTGCCTGTGTTCAGTGAGTCAAAGAATATATTATTTTTGTAACTATAGTGGTATTTATCATGGCCATAGACTTACATGGGCTTGGAAAGTAAAATTCTATTTTTTACTACATGGTATTTGAGATTTCCTTCTGGGGTTTTGGAATTAAATATTAAGCCTATCTTTTTCTGTAAAAACTGAAAACATGTTTCACATTTTAGATGTAAAGTTTAATGCAGCAATTGTACTATAAGTGAAAATTTAGAGCAAAATGATACACAAGACTCAATATCTGAGTTTTAGCAGTAATTGACAGGAAAATGGGTTTGCTGAAATAGACCTTCTATTTGGTCTTGATGGCCTTTCAGAAGGGACTTGACTTTTTCAGAACTGAAGTGGCAATTTTGGAGTTCAGCTGCAGTGGTGGAGCTACTACAATTATCTTGGGCCTGGTATTAATGTAGAGGATGTATTTGGAATTTGACAGAGATGTGGAAATGGACTGTGAGGTTTGGGTAACTGTTACTTACGAACAGCCAGGCAGGCACTGGCCTCGCAGCATTTCATGTCGTTCTATGTCTGACAAGCCTGGTTTCTTCTTCTCTATAAAATGACTGAAATAATAAATCACTGGGAATAATTTTAGTAAATCAAGCTCAGCAGGGACCTAACATGTTCAGGTTGGCCTCCTGATCTACATCATTTAAGTCACTGGTAGGTATAACTAGGTACCATGTAAACTAATTTGAACTGAATAGACATTCGTTGCTGGGGAGTTAAGATTAAACTTAGCCCCTTCTTTGAAAGTGTATCTCTGGCACAGATGATTATAGAAAATATATGTGAGATTGAAAACAGTCAAAGAACCTAACAAAATTAACTAAGTCTTGCCAAACAAGATAGCAATTTCCATGTTTAGCTCAAATTCCCATCCAACAGACAACCGAATGAATAGCATTGAAGAAGGGAATGTTAGTGAATGCACCAATGAAAAGGTTAAAAAGCAGGAAATACTTGGACAAGTATGAAAAGATCCATTTCTCAATTTAAAGTCATAGTTATGTCCTTACTTTATTTCTATTAAAATTTCCTAATTTCACATCTATAAATTTAAACTTGTAATGCTGCATTATGGCTTTTTAAAAATTATTTCATGGGATCTGTGCCATGGTCAAGGCTCAATTTGTTGCCCTCCCTCAATTTTCTTTCAACTGAGTAGACTTCTAGACCCTTTCAGGAGGAAGTTAACAACAAATAATATTTTGTGGATCTGGAGTCACAAGCAGGAGGCACCCAGTAAGAATGCAGATTTCCTTCCCTAAAGGATAACAGTGAACCATTGGGTCTTTTCTTTTATTTTATTTCATTGAGGCTTGTGCCCTAAACATTCCTATCCATACCAATTCAAGCCACCAGGCAACATTTGGGCCTTCTCCTATAAAGTGTAGAGCCCAGAAGTGGTGTTTTATAAAACAGGAAGCAGAGATAAGACAGGAAAGGGAGAAGCACAAATGAGAACTGGCACCTGCAAACTTTATAGCTCTGGTGGGAGTGACGAGGCTTCACAGTTTATTTAATTAGGCCACACCCACATCATATCATTTAAAGAGACCTCACGCCAGACTGTCAAGTCTAAGTTAACAAAGTGTGGGGCTGGATGAACACAGCATCTTAGGAGCAGAAAAGCTGACGTTTCAGGCCTAGACGCTTCATCAGACCCTTTTTTACTGATGAACGGTCTAGGCCCGAAACGTCAGCTTTTCTGCTCCTAAGATGCTGCTTGGCCTGCTGTGTTCATCCAACCCCACAGTTTGTTATCTTGTTATCTTGGATCCTCCTGCATCTGCAGTTCCCATTATCTCTGTCAAGTCTAAGTCTCTGCCAATGCTATTTGAGAACTTACAGCACCAATCGCTCAATGGCCTACAGTTTGGGAATTAATGCTGTAAAAAGGAAATCACATGGCATTAATTTGCAAGTGAACTAAGTACTCCCCCTCCAGTGCCTAACCAATATTTACCCCTCAATTAACATTTCTATCAGATTACCTGTTCCTTCTTACAGTGCTGTCCATGGTTCTTTGGTGTGGCCAAACCTGCTGCTGCTTTTTTAAAATTACCATAGTGACTACACTTCAAAAATATTTAATTGGTGGTAGAGTGTCTTCTAATTTCCTGAGGAAATATGCAATAGAAGTGCAGATCCTTCTTTCTTGTTTGTTATATTTTGCATTCCTTGATGAGGACAAAGAGTATAAGAAACGAGAATGGAAAAAGATACAGCCATAGAGGAAACTGAGGAATTATCCGGAAAGGACGAAGCTCTTTCTGCATCTATCAGGGCGGCAATGCATGATAAGTTTCTGCTTCACTAAAGATTCATTTTCCAACTTTTGTACAATAATCAAACCTGGCATGAGACTAGCTCACTGTCTGTGAAGATGAAGGTCACAATGGTACTCATCTCAGATTTGCTCTAATGTTATGATCAAAATGCCAGTTGATGGTATCATTTGCACACGTTGACAGAAAGATTTTTTTTGATGTAAAACTGGTTTGTAACAACCGGAATAAATTCACACTAATGTTTAGTATCCTAGCAACTGTCATTATACATTTATCATGAGGCAATCCTCAATTTCATCACACTTTAAAGATCACATAAAGGCAAATTAACTGAGCAGAGTATAATAATGCAAACAGGTTAACCAAAATTACATTTGAATGCTTGTCTGGATTGTGAATCTCGATTCCAGAGTGTGAACAAAACTGCTGGTGTTCTTCAATATGCTCCAGCTCACATGTTCAGTAGAGTATTAGTCCAAATTTACAACGTGGAGAATAGAATTCACGAGGAAGATCCACCAAGGGAGGGAGGAGAATCTAGAGGTGGAGGCTGAAGGTCAGAAAAATGTAGAGAAGCCAAGTAGTGTCCCCTCGTCTGGCATGAGAAAGGTTTAAAATCGCTAACTGTGGGAATTGTTGTGGCTGTGTTTTCCTGCATCATTATAGTGGCAACACTTCAAAAGTGAGAGGATCCAAGGTCAAGGAAGGTGCTATAGGAATATGGGGGGTGGTGTGGAGGTGCTGGTGTTGGACTGGGTTGGATAAGGTCAAACATCACACGATATGAGGTTATAAACCAACAGGTTTATTTGAAAACACAAGCTTTCGGAGCCTCAATCCTTCTTCAGGTGTTGATGAGGAAGGTAGTATCACACACAGAATTTATAAGTAAAAGATCCAAGGGTCACAGCTCTGATGAGGATGTATTAAACAAACCTAAGATGCTGTTAAATCTTTAATCAGTTAGAAGGCTTTAATTGATTAATATGAGGGGAGTGGTCACTTAGCTTCTGTGGCCATGGTGGCTCAGTGGTTAGCTCTGCTGCCTCACAGCACCAGGGACCCGGGTTCGATTCCACCCGGTGACTGTCTGTGCAGAGTTTGCACCTTCTCCCTGTGTCTGTGTAGGTTTCCTCCAGGTGCTCTGGTTTCTCCAACAGCCTAAAAGTGTACAGGCTAGGTGAATTAGACATGCTAAATTGCCCACAGTGTTCAGGGATGTGTAGATTAAGTGGGTTATAGGGGGATGGGTCTGGGTGGGATGCTCCGAGGGTCACTGTAGACTTGTTGGGCCGAAGGGCCTGTTATCCACACAGTAGGGATTCTATGATTCTGGATGGTTAGCATGTAGATCACAATAACATTAAAAGCACAGAGTTGATTCATATTAGCTGAGGTTGAATTCGGACCTGCCTCCTTACTCATCCCCAACGGAATGTAATAGCAAACCACCACTAGCAAACACTACCAAGGAAAACAGCTCAGACAAAGCTCCAGTAGTCAATGAACAAAGAATTTGCCCTCAAGCACAGCATTCATCTGGAATGGAAGGAAATGCAACTCTTTCCTTCAGTTTTATTTATTACACTGACACCTGTATAGAAGAATATGCTCAATCATTACCACAATACCTTCTGACTGTGGCTCCACAGAAACTTTGGTTAACTGTCTAGTTGACTGCTCTCTGTGCACTGCAACCTCATTGAATCAAAATAGTTGAAGTTTAAAGAATACAGCATGGAAACTGACCATTCAGCACAACTGCTCTTGATGTTTATGATCCACAAACGCCTCCCCAGACCACTTCATCTCACAGTATAAAGTATCTGTCAGTAACATGCAAAATGAGACCAGCTGCATGTTGCATCCCCAATTCAGTGACTGTTGCCATGTGGCAGCAGTGCAGCCTCACTAGCAAAGGCTTCCTCTGTTGCTCTTCCAAGAAGTAAAGACAGATGGAATTCATAACAGAAAATTCATTGTGTCTCATATGGAAATAGTTTAAATGTCAATCCCTCAGCAAATGACACAACAGCAGATGGTGGAATCAGTAAAATAAAATTCCAAAGACAAACAATCAAAGAAATAAATGACGAAAACTTTAAAAACTTGCCCCTTTAAAGTTACTCCCATCTTTAGTGTAACACTTGTTGCTCCAATCACCTTTTTTTTGTCATGGTGTAATTGATGTTCAATATTAAACAAGGAGGAACAATGGGAAGTAATGCATGACATTAGGTTGTTGATACCTTACTATCACTTACAACGTATTCACACACAAATTGTAAGGCATTCTGCCAGAATTGGCACCAAACAGACTGTATTTGAAGTAGGGTCATAGATGATCTATCCAAGCAGATCAGCATTCCTAATTCTGTTCTCCAGCATGCCTACAACCAAGCAGCTGACATCCCTGGCTATTTCCTCCCTTCCTTTGGCCAAAAGCATTGAAATCATTTCAAGAGTCATAATGCAATAGCTCAGTTATCAGTCAATTGTCAGTAATTTTCACAAGGTTTCACACAATTTCCCACCATAATTCTGACTGACTTACCAAAATCGCACAAATAGCTTAAACATCCAATCAGGGAATTCTATCCCATTGAATAAATATTTTGCTTAGCCTCTATCACATTGAGAAGTATTATAATTTTATAAATTAACTTTCAGTACATTGATTACAATGTTGAATGTTTCATTTGCTTACCGATGTGCTGCTTCCCTGTATGATTTCCATCAAACAAGCAACACAAAGCAGCTGTTCTCCATCTTGCAAGTCCTCTCTGAATCTCAGTGTCCAATGTCCATCATGGCGAGAATGAATCCGCTCGCATACCACTTTCCAGTTATCAGAGGTGGGCTCCTCCATTCAGCACAATGATTTCTTTTACAAACAAAACAATGAATTAATCAGAAAAGTTGATTCAAGATTCTTAAACACTGATTGTTAGAAACAATCAAGTTAAGAATTCTAATATTTTGTTAAGGCTGTTTTATAATCTCTATACCCTATACTGAACATTCTGATAACCAGGTACTGACACTACTAATATAGTTCTCTAAGTCCCAACAAATTGGCTCACAAACTCACCACAAATCTAATTCTTCCACAAACTCTCCAAAATTCTTTCTTTCCATCAGATCTTTGTGTCCCCTTTAGCCACAGGTGAAGTGCCAGAGACTGGACAAGGGCAACAGGGATGGTTCAGGAAATTTTAGGCCCATGAGTCTTCAGTGGTAGAGGAATAACTGAAGAACATTCTTAAGGACAGTAATGACTCATATTTGGAAAAGAACAGTCATATTACAGATAGTCAGTACTTGTGCTTTGGGCAGGAGATGTCTCGTTACACAAACCTGATTGAGTTTTTTTGAGGAATTGGCGAAGGAGAATCATAAGGATAGAGCAGAGGTTGTTGTCTACATGAACTTCATTAAACCATTTGACAAATTCCTTCATGGCAAGTTGGTCCAGAAGATTAAGTCACATGAGATCCATGATAAATTTAGAAAATTGGGTACAAAATTGGCTGGCCATAGAGGTCAGAGGATAGTTGTGAGGTGCGTTTTTCTGACTGGAGGTCTGAGACCCATTGTGTTCTACAAGGATCAGTGCTGGAACCACTGTTGTTTGCAATATATACGTAATTTGGTTGAAAATGCAGATGATCTGATTAATGATTTTCCAGATGATACAAAAAATTGTTGAGTTGTGGGTAGTGAGAAAAGTTCTCAAAGGATTCAGCACGATATAGATCAGTTGGAAAGCTGGGCAGAAAAATAGCAGATGCAATTTTAATCTGGACAACTGTGAGATGATGTATTATGGGTGGTCAAATGCAAGAGAAATGTACACTATAAATGGCACGACCCTTAGGAGCACTGATTACAGGGTGATATTGGGGTGCAAGTCCATAGCTTCCTGAAAGTGGCAACACGTGGATAAGGTTGTAGAGGTGTATGGCATGCTTGCCTGCACTGGTTGCAGCACTGAGTATAAACGTTGGCAAATTATATTGCAGATGTATAAAAAAAACTTTAATTAGGCTGCATTCAGAGTACTGTGCGCAATTCTGGTTGCCACACCACAGGAAGGTAAAAGAGGCTTTGGAGAGGGTGCAAAATAGGTATCCAAGTATGTTACCTGGATTGGAGCGTATTAGCTATCGGGAGAGGTTGGACAAACTTCCTTTGCTTACACTGGAGTGTTAGAGGCAGAGGGGCAACCGGATAAAGTTTATGAAATTATGAGAGGCATAGTTAGGATGTACAGTCAGAGTCATTTTTTTCCAGGGTGGAAATGCCAAATACCAGGGGTCATATGTTTAAGCTGAGGAGGGGAATGTTTAAAGATGTACAAGGCAGTTATTTTTTAACCACAGATGGTGGATGCGCTGTTAGGGGAGGTAGTTGAAGGAGATACAATAACAATGGTTAGCAGGCATTTAGACAGACACAAGCAGTAGGAATTAGAGGGACATGAACCATATGCAAGCAGATAGGATTTGTTTAGAATGGCATCATGGTTTGACCAGACATGTGGACAGAAAAGTGCTATACTGTTCTATATTCTATCCGTGATCTATTGTTTCCAAGACAGTAAAGTGATCCTCACATCCTTTATCCAGAACTCAAATCCATGGAGTTGATTTTGCCATTGTCAGAAGTTTCAATGTTAGAGTTGGCTGTGACTGTGTTGTCTGGAGTGGAACCATTGGCAAAATGGGGTGACAAATGACAATGCACATTGCACCTTTCTGCTGAAAAAGTGTGCTCAACATGGCCTCATTATAGCAAACACCTTCTGCCAGAGGAACAAATGCAAAACCACACGAAGGCCCAGTATTGGCAATTCCAGGATTGTGTCACTGTTCGGGTTAAAGATTTAATTGATGTCTGTATTACTCAATCCATGTCAGGGAGATGCTTTCCGGACAGATTACCCATTTGTTCAATTGCTGATGCGCATCCAACCAGCACCAAAACTTTGCATGGACTAAAGATTAAAAAGAACAAACATCAATTTATCAGTTCAAAATCAGCCTGACCGAAGAGATGAATCCTAAGTGCAGATCATGGTTAACTTGGAAAATGTTTTCACATTCAACTCAATTCCAGAAAAGGAGAATCAAATTATTTAAAGCAGTATCACACTCTTGCGCCCAGATCTTTGTATTTGAGCATCATTATCAACAGGACCAATTCAATAAAAGCAATACTGAAATATGTGACCACCTGAAAGAAAAACAAGCGAGCCTCATTGTCTAGTAGAACAACATAAGCTGCAACTCAACAGCCAGCATTCTAACACCTTAATGTTGATTCCCAAAGACAAATCAAGAAGATAATGGACATGTGGTGAAAAGAGGATGACCAAAAGATGCAACACTGTGCTGATCATTGTGAATCGAGAAGCTTTTAGGAAGATACATGGGCTATCTAGACACCAATGTCAGAAGGTCAATATGCCTTTTGTTCACGGGATGGTATTTCTCTTAATGATGACAATATTGTCCAGCAATGATGAAAAGTACATTTTGAACATCTATTCTGCCATGAATCATCAACTTCAGTTGATACATCAAGGATATCCGGTAGATTCCATTGGTGAAGCACCAAAAATAGGAGAGGTGCAGGAAGCAACTAGACTGCCCCAAGTATACTCCAGCTGAAGACTTCAAAGATAGCAGATCTTTGTTCATGTCAAGAATCCATACAGTCCCCTAAAGACTTGGGAGAAGAACTGTCCTAATTTTGGAAATGCCACAACAGCATTTAAGGAGACTGATAAATCATGCCTTGAAAACTACTGAGATACTTCTGTACTTTCCTTGGCAAGCAAAATCATGACTGATTAAAACAAGAACAAAAACTGAAGTTGGTGGAAAAGCTCAGCAGGTCCGGCAGCATCTGTGAAGAAAAAAAATCAAAGTTAGCATTTTGGGTCCAATGATTGACGAAGTTCTGAGGAACGGTCACTGGACCCAAAATGTTAACTCTGACTTTTTCTTCACAGACCTGCTAACTGACCTGCTAAGCATTTCCGGCAATTTCTGTTTTTGTTCCTAATTTACAGCATCCATAGTTCTTTCGGTTTTTATCCTGACATGGATTATCCTGAATTATCTACTTCTTACGGGTGAGAAAATCCTAACACAGTTTAGCTTTGGACCTTTCAGGTTAATGTCCAACATGACCTAATGGCTGGCAAATCCAAGAAAAATGTCAAGAAAACACCCTTCAGTTCTTCATCAACTTAACCAAACTGAACAAAGTATTTGTCTCAGTAAATTATTAGTGTTCTGTGGATTGTGCTACAACAATTTTTATATCCAAGCAACTTCTTCATAAATTTGCAACTGTTTAATGATGCTATGACTGCAAATGTCTGGAGTGAGAGATCAAAAACAAATGCCTTCAAAACCCAAAGTAGGGCTGAGGAAAGCTGTGTGATCATCCTCATACTATTTACAATCTGCCTGACAGAGGCTACACACCTCGTCAAGAAATCAACTGTCCTTTTATGTTAACGTTAAATACCATCTAGATGGCACCCTAGAACTTGAATCTTCTCCATGCTAACAATGAACTGACCAGCATGATCTAAAAAATCTACAGCCTGCAAGTGACTGCCATGTTATCACCACTCTACACTGGATTTGTAAATCACTCTCAATCTCTTTAGCTTTGTGTACAAGAAACTCAGTCTATCCTTGAATGTTACATAAAGAAAGTTATCAATTCACATCTGTCAAATAGACACTTTCCAAAAATGAAAGAGACACCCTGTAATATGTTGAGCACTTCCCATATCCTGCTAGTCACCTCTTTTTAAAAAACTAACATTGATAGTCTGACTAACATTCAACTAACTTCGAATCTGATCAGCTGCACCAGATCAGCTTGCTACAAACTACAGCTGCATGTGTTTAACAAAGTAGACCTCCACAAGTTAACAAGAGTCCTGATGAAGGGTCTAGGCCCGAAACGTCAGCTTTTGTGCTCCTGAGATGCTGCTTGGCCTGCTGTGTTTGTCCAGCCTCACATTTTATTATCTCTCTCCTGATATACCAAAATAGTTGTCTTTGCCACATTCTTGTACTGGAGTAAGATCTGGACATGGTATCATCTCTACATTGCTTCCATCACCAGTGACTTTGCCAGAACCTTTAGGTTCAACAGAAGAGCAATTGAATAATCATTGATACCTTTCCTGATGTGAGGTCCACAAGCATTCATGAGAAACATCTGCAAAATCAATTTCAATCAACTGAACACTTAGTCCAAAAGCTTAAAAACCATATCTCCCACAGATCCTGTTTTCTCAACTCTGAAGTAGTCAATGTTCCACACAGGGTACCGCAAATACTCCAAAGACGCTGCCCTGATGACTGGTGGAGCTTGCTACCAATTGTTCAGAACAGAGATAAGTTATGCATCAATGATATTAACCCCAATAGTTTAATAAGGCAGAGCAGTAGCAGGTGAAGAAAAATAATTAAATGATACCCTTCAGATCTCAGTGACTTCGGGGGCTGATATGTCCCACAGACCCGATGACCTGCAAATTGGTAAACTGCCATGTTCAGTCATACGATAAAAAAAGGTCAAAACTCATGGCCAGATATAATAGGAACTGCAGATGCTGGAGAATCTGAGATAATAAGATGTAGAGTTGGATGAACACAACAGGCCAAGCAGCATCAGAGGAGCAGGAAGGCCGACGTTTCGGGCCGTTTCTTCGGAAAATCTGAAACGTCGGCCTTCCTGCTCCTCTGATGCTGCTTGACCTGCTGCATTCATCCAGCTCTACACCTTTTATCTCAAAACTCATGGTCAGGTAGATGTCATCCTCACATCGAGGTTCAGACGATGATGGCCCACACTTTTTACCATCCCCAATAATCCTGTCCTCACATCTCTTTCCCTAGCTTTCACATTCTCAAAGTGTGGTCCCAAACTCTAGCTTTCACATTCCCAACAATGCAGCCCACGAGTGTCTATAAGTGGCTCTCGATGTTGATCTTCGACTAACGACACATTAATAAAACCCGACCAAAGGAGAACCGAATATTCTAGAAAGTCTCAACGGGGTGAGGTTGAGGTTAAAATTCTGCACCCCCGCCCCGCAACTTCAGAAAACGCTTGGTGTCGAATATGTCTCAAGCACCTACCCTGACTGTTAAGCAGTATGAATAGCTGATATGAAGATTATTGTCAGATCAGAATATCCCGGCCCACATTTAAACCCAGCCGTAACCTCACTGACCGAGCACGACAAGCAGCTCGACGACACAGTGCGCTCGACAGAGCCACACGCGGTCCGGCCGACCAATCGCAGCCTTGGTCCCTCCGATCAGTTGGCGGAGACGCTTGCGCAGATCTGGACCCGGCCCCGAGCTTCGCGCTAAAATTTGTGTCGTGCGCGTGCGGCGTGGGTTTTAGATGGCAGTTTGTTGTAGGAACCACGCAAAGGTAAAGGAAGAGGAACTTTTGGATCTTTGCATCGCTCCGAGTTAGTTCTTGACGCTAGCCAGAAGACTAGAAATTGAACTGTGAATCTTGACAATAAAGTATATTGATCGAAATAACCGGGATAAACTGTAGGCCCATTTAAACACAGGATAATACGTTCCAGGTATTGGCCTCGAGCGCTATAGTAATGCGTCGGGCCCCGGATCACAAGGCTGTGTTATGGTCATATTAGATTCAGAATGACTTACTGATGTCGTAGGTATTGAAATTAGGGAGGAGGACAATGATGTATTTGAACAAATTACCATTGAGAGGGAGGAGGGTTTAGCGGTTTTTAGCAGCCTTAAAAGTAGATTAATCCCCACGTCAAGAATCATAGAATCCCTACAGTGTGGAAACAGGCCCTTTGGCCCAACAAGTCCACACTGATCCTTGAAGCATCCCACCCAGATCCATCCTCCTATAACCCACACACCCCTGAACACTACGGGCAATTTAGCATGGCCATTTCACCTAGCCTGCACATCTTTTGACTGTGGGAGGAAACCAAAGCATCCAGAGGAAACCCACACAGACATGGGGAGAATGTGCAAACTCCATACGGACAGTTGCCTGAGGCTGGAATTGAACCCAGGTCCCTGGTGCTGTGAGGTAGCATTGCTAACCACCGTGCCACCCCCTGGTCCAAGTGAGATTTATCCAGGCTCCTTTGGGAAGTAAAAGATGAGATTGCAGGCATTCTGACATTAATTTTAAAAAACTGTCTAGCCACAGAAGGGTTGGCAGATCACTGGACATTGGCTCATGTAGTACCATAATTCAAGAAGGCTATGAGGGAAAACAAAAAACTAAAGATCGATGTATCTAACTCTGTAGTAGGGAAGCAATGGGGAAAAGTTGTGAGAGGTAGCATTCATTTCCACTTGAAGAGTCAAGAATTAATCAAAGATGCGTGACTTTGTGAGGGGGAGATCTATCTAGTAAATTTCATTGAACATTTTTGAGGAGGTGACTAGGTATGAGGTATGTCGATTAGGGTAGTGCTGTTGATATTGGACTTCAGTAAAATTTTTGTCATGGTGAACTGGTTAAAAAGCTAGGAGCCCATGCAATGCCAGGTAATTTGACAAATTTGATCCAAAATTGGCTTAGTGGCAGGAAACAGAGAAGATTGGTCAAAAGGTGTTTTTCTGACAGGTAGCCCAACACCTCTGCAGATGACGTAAAAATTGACGGTGTAGTAAGAAGGAAACCCTTAGACTATATGATTATATAGATGAGCTAGTCAGATGTGCTGAACAGTGGCAAACGGAATTTAATCCTGAAAAGTGTGAAGTGTTGCATTTTGGGAGGGCTCTCAAATCAAGGATGTGCAGAGGATCAGAGGGACCTTGGTGTGCAAGCCCATAGATCCTTGAAGGCAGCAGGACACACAGATAGGATTGTTTTAAAAAAAGACATATGGGATACATGCCTTTATTAATGAAGGCAAGGACTCCATGATCAAGCTGGAGATCTCAATGCATTTCCGGTTGCCAAACTATGGGAAGGATCTGATTTCACTAGAGAGGGTACAGAAAAGATTCACCAGGAAATTGGCTGAGTTGAAGCAATTCAACTGTGAAGAGAGAGCAGTTAGGCTGGAATTGTTCTCCTTAGCACAGGGATGGCTGAGGGGAATCTGATTTAGGTGTACAAAGTTCTGAGGTGATAGACAGTGTAGATAGGGAAATAATTTTCCCTTCAGATGGTAAGTTGCCAGGGGTACAGTTTTTAGCTGAGGAGCAGGATGTTTTCATAGTATTTGAGGAACAAGAATTCACTCGGAGTATTGTGTGTCTGGAATTCATCACCTGAAGGGTAAAGGTGGGTACGTTCGAGATATTTTAAGAACTATTTAGATGAACACTTGAAATGGATACAAGGGGCTGTGGGCTAAGTGCTGGAAAATAAGGTCAGAATAGATAGATTTTTGATAACTGTTGTGGACATGGTGGGTTGATGGGCCTCTTTTCATGCTTTAATATTCTGATTCGCTAAGACTCTAAGATTTACTGTGGTCCTGGGTTAGGAACGTGGTGACAGCCAAGAGGTTAGGTACTTGATAAAAAGTCTAGTGGCAATATTAGTCTGAAAATGTCTGATGTTGGAAGTGAAGCAGGTCTCATTAATACTTGGATAGGAAGCTGCCAGGAAATACCACTAAGTCCAAAGGCCTGAAACTTCAGCTTTTCTGCACCTAAAATGCTGCTTGGCCTGCTGTGTTCATTCCAGCTTAACACTTTGTTATTTAGGCTTTTAAATAAGGTTTCTTGTGAAGTGCTTATATCCCTTCCTCTGTTCTAGGAGACCCAGTTTAAATTCCATTTGCTGTAGAACTGTGTTGTGACGTGACTTATCACATTGATTTGAAATACCTAACTCATTCCAATGCTGGTTGCAATTTAGATATCACTCCCCCTAAAACTTTTTCACTTCAGTTCAGACCTCCCCAAGAAGGACAGCAGTAATTTCCTATTCCTGTCTCAAAAGCTATTCTAAGTCATCCTCTTGAATGAAACAGAGTGCCCTTTGAGGCTATTTCAAATGGTAGTTCAGAATCAACCACATTCTTGTGTGGAGTATTATATTTAGGTTGGTAAGAACAGCAGTTTATTTCTTTGAAAAAGGCAATAAGTGAATCAACTAGACTTTTTAAACACCTATCAGTTTCACAATTTTGTTTTGACTGAATATAAATTCCCACTTTTAATAATGGAATTTGTGCTCATGTTAAATCAGTAGTCAGGACTGCATGTGTAGTGACATAACCACAGTATTATCTTAAATTGACCATCTCCCATTATATATCTCACTGCACATTTGGCTGTTTTTCTTCAATTGTCCTACCAAGATGACTGATAATGATTGACTTTCAGGTTTTGAGAACAGAACTATATGTTTAATGTCTTCAAAAAAGTCACAGAGATCTCCACAGTGAAACAGATGGATTATTTAACATGAATCATCAACGTACTGGGATGGGACATTACCCTGGGAGCTAGTGGAGTATTGTAATGATATACTGGCATTGGAGACAGCCCAGAAAACATTCACTAGGTTGATACTGGGTATGGAGGAACTGTTTTATGAGGTTGAATGTGTACTGATTTGAATTGAGAAGAATGAGAGTCGAACTTATTGAAATGTACAAGATTCTTAAGAATTTGACAAGGTAGATGTGAACAGATTGTTTCCCCTCATGGGAAAGTGTAGGGCCATAGAACATAATCTCAGAATCAGGGATCACACATTTCAGACATAGCAAAATTTCTTCTCTGAGGGTCGTGAAGCTGTGGAATTCTTTCCTGTGAAGGTTTTTGAGGCTGAATTATTAAGTATATTCAAGGTTGAGTGAGATGAATTTATAGTGGAATCAAGAGTAATAGGCAAAGGCAAGAAAGTGATTTTGAGGGATATTAGATCAACCATGATCTTGCGGAATGGCGGAACAGACTCAGTTGGCTGAATGACCACTTCCTCTCCTCTGTCTTATGGTCTTACACAGTCTTATATGGCCTTAATATACAAAGGTTGTGCAGCACAGAAATTGAATGCAAATTGATATGCAAATGTTAGTTCAGCTCCTTTTGGTAAGTACACAAAGGACTTTTTTTTAACTCATGTATATATAACCACCAACTTTTAATTTGTTCCACAGGTAAGATTCCAGTACGTTCTCTTCTAAATGCAAACTGTTTTATTATCTACTATTCATATATGCAGGCACATTGTGAGCCATCTGCACACTCCCCAGGACTCATTTCTTCTTCACTGGAACAGAGACATAGGTTACTGTCTAACCCTCTTACACATGTAATCCTTACCTTATCTACCACAATTTTATGAGACATACACATTGATTTATTTTTACAAAGTTACAGAATTGGTGCAGCCCACATTGATCTTTTGAATATGTAAATTTATAGATTTATATAACGAACTTCCTATTAAATCCACAGATGTTGTCTTCCTCCAGTGAAAATGTCATACAAAATGATGAAATGGAAACCAACACTGTTACTCCCCCACATGTCATAATGATAACTAGCTGTCCTCATGATCGATATGCCAGATATGTAGCTAACAAGATGTAACTCAACTGCCGCAAGCAATAATCCTGATACTTTATTTAGTTATTATTCATTTTTAGGACTTGGTTGTCCTTGGCTAGACCATTGTTATTTGCCTTTCGATTAAGGGTGTAGAAGAGCTGTCAGTCAAGTAAACCACTTTGGACTGGATGATGTTGAGCTTCTTCAGTGTTACTGTAGCTGTAGCCATGCATGTAGGGAAAGGACATCACATTCCTAACGTGTGTCTGGTTGGAGAGGATATTTTGGAGATTCAGTAAGTGAGCCACTTGTTGCACACAATCAAACCCCTGATCAGTTTTAATAGTCACAGAGTTTCTGGCCAGTACCAGTTCCGAGGATGCTGATGGTGGATTCAACATTGATAATGCAATTGAATGTCAGTGGAGATGTTTAGATTCTCTCTTCTCTGAACTGTTCATTGCTTAGATCTTGTGTGACTCAAGAGATACTTGCCATTTCCTAGCCCAAGCTTTAGTATTGTACAGGTCTTGTTGCTTGAGGGCTCGGAGTATTTCACTTTCCTGAGGAACTACAACTGGAGCTGAACACTTATTCAACAGTCTTTCAGGATTAAGGATGACTTTTGTCCAGGCTAGTGCAGTAGATTCTGAGATGGCTGAGAAATTCAGTGTACAGTCTGCAGATTCTGCCGCAACTGGGCCAGTTGGTGCTTGAAGAGTCTGTTGGATGGGTTGTTTGGAGGTTTGCATACTGTATTGATTTTACCTTTGCATGTTCCCAGAAAAGCTTCTTGACATGTTCAGTACTTTCCCAAATGAACCTTTTCTGATGTAGTTAGTCACAGGTCAGAGTCACCTATAGTTTCATGTTTGATTGCTTCAGAGATGATTTGAAAACATCTCTAAAGTGTTTCCGCTGTCCTTCTGAGAGTATCCTGCTGTGACTGAGTTCTGTATAGAGCAGTTGCCATGGGAATTGGTGTCAGACACATAAATTATATGTCCTGCCTGGACAAGCTGGTTTTGGGCATTTAGCACGTTAATGCAGGGCAAGTTGGCTTGGGAGGGACCCTTCTGTTGGATCACCTTTCTTGCCACTGATTTGTAGGATCTTGTGAATGCGCTGGTCGTGGTAATCTCAAATGCTTCAGGTACCAGCTACAAGATGTCCAAAACTTTGAATTGTAATAGAATGTGGGGGTCATTACCACCAGGTAAACCATGATCTTAATGTCAGATTTGAGAATATTGTCCTCAAATGTTCAATTCTTCAGTTGGACTAGAACACAATGCAATCATTAGCAAGCAGCCCCTCTTTAGACCTCAGAGACAGTAAGGACTACAGATGCTGGAAGCTAGAGTGAATAAATGTGGAGCCGGAAAAGCACAGCAGGTCAGACAGCATCTGAGGAGCAGGAAAGTCAACGTTTTGGGCCAAAACCCTTCGTCTGGACTTCAGACCTCACAGTAGAGGGAGAAACACTTTAATGAAATAGCTGAAGATGTTTGGATCTAACATGCTGCAAAGAGTAAGGTCTAAGCAGTGGCATAAGTTTGAACTGTTTAGCCTTTAAAAACCAGTCATCTGCCTTTGTGCAAGTAAAATTCCAGTCCTGAGTTCTTCCTGTCTGAGTCCAATTGAATTTACATTTCCTAGGTTCCTCAATATCATTCTAAATAAAATGATGCTGTGATAGGTGGATACTCAAGAATGACCTTGGAGAAATTCTTGTCCACATTCACCAGAATGAATTGGGGCTAAATGGATGAAATTATTAGGATAATGTACAAAGATGTGCCCCTTGTATGTAAAGGATTAAGAGTTGATATCTTTGAACTATCCAAGATGTTTAAACACAGTAATGATATAAATAAAGTGAAATTATTTCTGCTGGAGAGACAGTCCATGACAATGGGGCTAAATCTTAAATTTAGGGCAAGACTGTTCATGCATGTTTTTGGAAAGCACTTCTTCACACAAACAGTCATAGAAATGTGGACAGTCTCCTAAAAAAAATCGCTATGGCTAAATGGATCAATTGAACACTGAGGTTAGTTAAAAAAAATTTCTTGCTTAGAATTACAAAACCAGGATGGGTGATTTGAATTAAAATGAAGGTCAGCCATGGATAGACGGGTTGTTTACTTTTGAACATAAGAGGTTGAGAGGGAATTTTAGAGTTTTATAACATTAGACGGAGTCTAGACAGATTAAGGAGAAAGACTTAACCAGATGGAGGTGGAAATCTGGAAGTCACTGCCTGAAAGGATACTTAGAGGCTGAAACCACAAAGTAAGTAGAAGTGCTGTTGAAGTGCCATAACCTGCAGACCTACGGAACAAAATCTGGAAAGTTTATTAAGCAGAGTAGCTCCTTTTCAGTCAGTGTTTTGGATTGAATGGCCTCCTTCTGTGTGATGAATATCTGTGATTCTCTGCTCTTGATGTAATAAAGGCAGCCGCTTTACCTATAAGTTAGTAACATACTCTAGCAGAGCCTGTCAGTCTTGTTATATTCAAGATCACCGGTTTTATCTCTACCATTGTCTCAGAATGTGCATCATGATTAACGTGCTGTGTGCTTTATTGCTGATGTACAATTATCTTACTTATAAATAAACTAGATTATTACTTTTAGACTGAGCAGAATAGTCTGACAGCATGGTATTTGCTGCCTTTCAAAACAGGAGAGTGAGATGGGCATCTTAAGTGCTCTCTAATGCAGTGTGCTGTAATTAAAGTGTAATTATTAGTTCTGTGGCACTCCGTTCCATTCATGGATCCTAGAAGGGCACAGATTTCTGTTTGATGGAAGTCTGGTCTGTTGATAGAAACTGTTTTATTGTTCAAAGCCATAATAGAAGTGCAGACATAAAGCAGTAACAATTGCAGTTGCGATGTTGATATATTTTTCTTTTTTTCCTATTCCTGAAAATACTGGTTGCCCCATTGAATAAATTTCAGTAAAACATGTTAAAACAAAGAAAAACAACTGAAGCTTACCATAGCTCACCCACTGTGAGTGAAAGCTAAATTTCCAAGGACTGCCCAACTTTGTGTTAACAGCACAATCTAGTCTGACTTTAGCTTGGTGTATATTGGTGTAGCCATGTAAGTGAAAATCGTCCAGGTTTTCTTGACTGTGGTTAGATTGTATTTGATAAAGCGCCATGTAATAGATTTGTGAGCAGAGTTATAATTCATGGGATAAAAGGGACAGTGACAACGTGCAGAATCTTCTTGTGGCAGACAGCATTATAATACAAGATCAAAGATGGCGGCACCAGCACAGTAAGTGGTGTTTGGGCTACTGGCCCCAATTGCTCCATCCGGCTGCATCCTTTTCTCGCCCTCTCCTTTCCTTCTTCAGTTCATCTCCTGACGTCACGAGGAGGTTGTAGAGGTGGTGATTGCCAGAGTCGGGATCACTGGTTCAGTAGGCCTGGAGTCGGGACTCTTGGCAGTCCCCTTTTAATATCCATGTTTTGTTTGTCTTTGTGTATCTGTGAGAGGGGGAATTTAAAAGGGATAGAGTTCTAAGTTACGGAGCATTATGAGTTAACATAGAACATCACAGCACTGTACAGGCCCTTCGGTCTTCGATGTTGTGCCGACCTGTCATACCGATCTGAAGCCCATCTAACCTACACTATTCCATGTATGTCCGTATGCTTGTCCAATGATGAGTTAAATGTACTTAAAGTTGGCGAATCTGTTACCGAGTTAGCGAATCTACTTAGCAGTTCATATTTCCCAGTTACCATTGGTTAAAGTCAGAATGTTTGGAATAAAGAGTTACTTTCTTGTTAAGTACTTTCTTTTAACCCTTGTGTATCAGTTTCATAACTTGGGGACTTTGGGTAGCTTGACTAGATTAGATTCCCCACAGTGTGGAAACAGGCCCTTCGGCCCAACAAGTCCACACCGCCCCTTGCAGCATCCCACCCAGACCCATCCCCCTATAACCCACACACACCCCTGAACACTATGGGATCTTTTCATATTTGTTATGATTCCACGAAAAGTGGAGCTTGACTTCCAGTGAGCAATCCCAGCAAGTGATGCAAAAGCGTGGAGGTTCCTCGGAAATTTTGGTAAAAAACAACATAAGATTGGGAATGGAGATGTTAAGGGGAAGAGTGTTTAAAGGAAACACCATGTTTTGTGCTGTCAAAAATAAGATGACACTAGAAATTGCTAAAACCTTCTTGTGGGTGGGAGAGATGTACCTGACAAATTCACAAGGGATCCCAAAAGCTAGAGTGAATTGGCAAGTAAATCAGCAGTGGAATTGCCTGTGAGGGTTAAGAAATCAGAAATAATTGAAAGAGCAAACAGCGTTTAGGCATAATAAATATACAGAACAGTCTAGGTACCCCACGTACTCGGAATCGATTCATATTGAGTAATAGTTAAAGCAGCTTGTATGTGAGAAAAGCAAGAGAAAATCCTGGAGATGGAATTCCAAAGAGCGAAAAAAGACAAAGAGAAGAAAAAAAAACAGGAAGGAGAGATCAAATTCAGAAGCATGCAAATGAAAATAAGTTGACTGAGTGTGATTGTAATGAGATCAGCTAGGTGTTCATAGAATCCTTATTGTGTGGGAGCAGGCCTTTTGGCTCATTTATCCTTCAAAGAGCATCCCAAACCCCTACCCTATAACCCTGCATTTCCCATGACTAATTCACCCCGGACATTATAGGGCAATTTAGCACAGCCAATCCACATAATCTGCAGATCTTTGGACTGTGGGAGGAAACCGGAGCACCTGTAAGAAACCACGCAGACACTGAGAATGTGCAAGCTCCACACAGACAGTTGCCCAAAGTTAGAATCAAACCTGAGTCCCTGGTGCTGTGAGGCAGAAGTGCTAATCACTGAGCCACCATGCCACCCAGGCGTATATCAGTTAGTCTCTGAAGCGCACATGAAAATGTTTTGAAATGTAGGAAAATAGCTGGGCAAATCTACAGTGACTTCAAAACAGTTAAGCAAATTAATGTTGACAGGTGGAAATGAGCATTTGGCATTGAAATCGTATAAACTTCTCAGATTATTCTCTTCAAAGAATTTAAGAAAATGGTAATAAAAGCACATGTTTTCATTGTAATATTGAAAAAAGCCTTCTTTCAGAATGCTGGAAGTTGTGAGGGGATCCTATAGGACGTATTGGGGTCTGTTAGAATGAATTTGAAACAGACATTCAAAAGGAGAACACCATGAATCAAATTGTAGATAATGAAGTGTGGGGCTGGATGAACACAGCAGGCCAAGCAGCATCTTAGGAGCACAAAGGCTGATGTTTCGGGCCTAGACCCTTCATCAGAAAAGGGGGGTGGGGAGAAGATTCTGAAATAAATAGAGAGGGGGAGGCGGATTGAAGATAGATAGAGGAGAAGATAGGTGCAGAGGAGAGTATAAGTGGGGAGGTAGGGAGGGCATAGGTCAGCCAGGGGAGGACAGACAGGTGAAGGGAGTGGGATGAGTTTAGTAGGTAGGAAATGGAGGTGTGACAAGGTGGGAGGAGGGGATAGGTGAGAGGAAGAACAGGTTAGGGAGGTGGGGACAAGCTGGGCTGGTTTTGGGATGCACTGAGGGGAGGGGAGACTTTGAAGCTTGTGAAATCCACATTGATACCATTAGGCTGCAGGGATCCCAAGCAGAATATGAGTTGCTGTTCCTGCAACCTACGAGTGGCATCAATATGGCACTGCAGGAGGCCCAGGATGGACATGTCGTCTAAGGAATGGGAGGGGGAGTTGAAATGATTCGGCACTGGGAGGTGCAGTTGTTTGCTGCGAACCAAGCGTAGGTGTTCTGCAAAGCGCCCCCCCAAGCCTCCGCTTGGTTTCCCCAATGTAAAGCAAGCCACACCGTGTACAGCGGATGCAGTATACCACATTGGCGGATGTGCAGGTGAACCTCTGCTTGATATGGAAAGTCATCTTGGAGCCTGGGATGCGGGTGAGGGAGGTGGTGTGGGGGCGGGTGTAGCACTTCCTGCGGTTGCAGGGGAAAGTGCCGGGTATGGTGGGGTTGGAGGGGAGTGTGGAGCGGACAAGGGAGTCACAGAGAGAGTGGTCTCTCCGGAAGGCAGACAAGGGTTGCGTGGGAAAAATGTCTTTGGTGGTGGAGTCGGATTGTAGTTGGCGGAAGTGTTGGAGGATGATGCGTTGTGTCCAGAGGTTGGTGGGGTAGTATGTGAGGACTAGGGGGATTCTCTTTGGGCGGTTATTGCAAGGGCGGGGTGTGAGGGATGAGGTGCTGGAAGACGCGGTTGAGGGCATTCTCGACCACTGCTGGGGGGAAGTTGCGGCCCTTGAAGAACGAGGACATCTGGGATGAGCGGGAGTGAAATGCCTCATCCTGGGAGCAGATGCGGTGGAGGCAAAGGAATTGGGAATAGGAGATGAAATTTTTGCAGGAAGATGGGTGGGAGGAGGTGTATTCCAGGTAGCTGTGGGAGTCGGTTGGCTTGAAATGGACATCGGTTTGTAGATGGTTGCCTGAGATGAACAGAACGGTCCAGGAAGGTAAGGGATTTGTTGGAGATGGTCCAGATGAACTTGAGATTGGGGTGGAAGGTGTTCAAATTGTAACTTTAAGTGCAACTAAGAGCGGCAGTAAACACTGCTCTTAAGCGCAGAGAGGTGAGTAAGGTGAATGAGAGATTCAAAAGGTTTTTGCGAAAATTATTTGCATGAAGTGATACAGCTAAGCCCTTTCCTATAGAAAGGGACAAAGGTGCCGCACAAACTCTTTTCCTGGAGTAGGATCTAGTTTTCCCTTCAGTGAAATCACAGCGAAAGTGCAAGTAAACTTGAAAAATGGAGAATATATCCCAGCATTATGCAAGGTGCAATTGGAGTGTGACTTGTTATCCAGACCAGCAATACTAGGAGTGGTTAAGAAAAATACCTGTAGACGGAGTGGACTTAGTCCAAGGTAATTTGACTGGAGTGAACGGTGTAGTTTTGCCCATAATTGCAGAAAACTCAAGGGAAGTTAATGAGACTGGACAGTTACAGGAAGAGGTTCCAGGTAAAAGGAATCAATGGCCAAGTGGTATTGTTCTCAGGCTATCAATCTGGTGACCTGGGTTCATATCAATTTTTGAGTCCCTCTCGTGACACAGTGATAGCGTTCCTGCCCTGGACTAGGAGACCTGGACTCAAGTTCCACTTACTTCACTGTTTTCAAAAATACAAGTTGCTGGAAAAAATCAGCAGGTCTGGCAACATCTGTGAAGGAAAAATCAAAGTTAAAGTTTCCGGTCCGGTGCCCTTTCCTCAGAAATGATGGTAGCCGGGAAAGCGTCAGCTTATCTGCTCGGGGACCCTGCGGCTTTGTGGACTCAATATCAAATTCAATAATTTTAGTGCCTAAACTCTCTCATGACCTAGCCCCCCACCTCACACATAAGGCCTTGTTATCATACATTGCTCCAGAGGTATGTAATCAAATTTCCAAATAGATTGCTTTAGAAAATATTTCTAATACACTTCACCAGGCCAATTGCTATCAATGAATAGCCCCTCTCAATGCATCTATTGGGTAGGCAGTGAGAAAGAAAGGTGCCCGAGAGCACATAGATAGTACAGATGACACTTCATTGCAAATAGAAGCACACATTCATAAATGTACAACCAGTTTGCAACCACTATGGGTAGGCAATAGACTTGTTGTATTACTCTGGATTGTTGATCTGGAGACCCAGGTATTGTTCCGAGGACCAGAGTTTGCGTCCTGCCACAGCAGTTGGTGAAATCTGAATTCAGTAAAAGAAAATCTGGAATTAAGAATCTAGTGATGTCCATGAAACCATTGGTAATTGTTAGACAAACCCATTATAACTCAATTCTTTTAGGGAAGGCAGTTGACTACATGTGACTTCAGACCCACAGCAGTGTGGTTGACACTTAACTGCCCACTGGAATGGGCGATAAATGCTGGCCTAGCCAATGATGCCCTCACCTCGTGAGTGAATGAAAAAAGAAAACTGACTGATTGTCATAGCAACTGCAGCTTTAAGAATTAAACTATCACAGGCCGTCTGTTCTTAGCAAAATACCATGTTTAAGCCCTGAAGAAGGGAGTGCCACTCTTTCTCTAGTGCCTAGCATTGTTGTTGTTTAAGACTGGCCCTGTCCTGACCGATGGAGAGGGACAACACTGACTAACGAGTGACCAGACCTGTGACTGATCTCTGTGCAGTTTACTGGATGGTTTACTATTAATCTGCTGCAAATCTAACCTTGGCCTCTCTTCAATCTGTAATGATAGAGAATCTCCAAACTCTGACCATGACAACGCCAACCAGCCGACTGACTGAGAAAGAAGCTGAAAGAGCTGTGAATGCTGTAAATCAGAAACAAAAGCTGAAGTTGCTGGAAATGCTCAGCAGGTATGGCAGCAACTGTGAAGAGAAATCAGAGTTAACGTTTCAGGTCCAGTGACCCTTCCTCAGAACAGATGATAGCTAGGAAAATGTTATTTATATGCAGAACTTAGAGGGTAAAGAATAAACGATTGGTAGAGATGGAGCCCAGAGAGATAGAAGAACAGTTGGACAGACAAAGGAGTGGTGAACAATCTGACTAGGAGAGTGAATAGTTGTTAATGGGGACTGTTAGTGGCTAACAATAGGTAGTGTGTAATGGCAGACTGTGTGATAACAATGCCTGGTGTGTGGGGTTGGGGGCTAGGACATAGAAGAGTTCAGGCCCTAAAATTGTTGAACTTGTTGTCATGTCTGAGGGGATGAAGGGTCCCCAAGCAAACTGATAGTGCAGGCCTCCCAGAATGACAATAGCTCCCTTTGATTTGAATGAAGATTACTCACTTTAAACTTTGAGATACTGCTGTTTGGTTGAAGCATAATGCATGTTTGCCACAAAAGCTGTTAGCATATGCTGTAGGTATGACATCGTCAAAGCAGATGTTCCATAAAGCAACATACCCACCCTGTTTCAATGCTGGCAGACATGACATCTGCTCTCGGCAAGGAAAGATAGAAGTATGGTGAGTCTGTAAGTTCTGAATTATGCGGTAAAGTGGAAAGAAAATTGATCAATGTAAGGCAGAGATGCTGTGATCCAAGTAGGCATTGAGAGATTGGCCACTATGTGACCAAGCAAAGAACCCTAAGAAGCACAGTACTACAATTTGTGAGATGGGTGTATTTCCCTTCGTGCAAAGAGGCATGGCCGTAGTATTACAATGCAAGGTGTCAGTGTGCACTGAAGTGCTGCATTGAAGTGCAGCAATGAAGGAGATAGCTGTATTCTAAGTGAATTAGAGATGTGCCATGATGGTGTGGTGAAGCTGGTTCCTGTCTGATGCTAAACTTCTTGGATGGGAAGTGCAGGCAGCTGCTACCCATGGAGCTTACCCTGATATATTGGGTTCTGCTGGTCAAAATGGTGGGCACCTGGGGGAATAGATAGAAGTTGGAGCCTGCGAGTACTTATTCTGATTTTATATTTGGGAACTCTTGCCATCTCATTTTCCTTTATTCTGCGGGAGAATAGAAAATTGCAAATAAATTAAGTCTGATTAGGTATCAACAAGGTCCAAATGTATGCAAATAGGCCTGTCACCTCTTTCTAGTGAGACTTTCTTTTCATCATTCAAAGTTGGGGTAGAAAGCTGGACTTCTCATTCTCAGCATCGAAAATCTCTTTCACTGATATTGTCATATTTTCCCAACTGATTTGCCGTTGCCCACATCATTTAGAACTGGGTAAAACTCAGTCCGAAGATTCCCTTTAAAAAATGTTTCTGAATTTCTGTTAATTAAAGTTGAAAATGTACAAGAACTGTCATTACATGCACGAGTAATTGAGAGTGGTCGGACAGGGTTTTTCTCATGATAAACACAAAACCGTTGAATCATATATTCAAAAAACACAAAAGGGAAATAATATTCAATGACCAGGCAATTCTTCAGCACTTCACATTTTAATAATTGTGGCAGAAACTTTGGTTATTCACACAAAAATAGGGATTCTGACAAGTACCTGATAAAGCCTTTCACCTGTTTCTCAGCTAAAGGACAGTTGGACAAGGAATAAAAATCTGAGGTGGAGGGGAGATGTTCACAGTTCAGTGTTAACATTAATGCCTGAGGTGTGTTCGATATGATCAACCTACTCACCTGAAGTAGGCAGGCAACTTCATAAATGTGCAAATTAGGATTCTTTGCCACTTATAGAACCCTGATTACGATTTTCAGACACAGATGGGCAGATCATGTACCCTACACTTCTGAACATTTGTACTATGTGGTGCCGAGTGGCCTAATCAACAATATAAATCATTTGTGCACTGCATGCTACTGAAGACAGCTTCAAATTTGCCCGTGTTTCACGTGAGTATCAATAAGTAGACAGCCTACATCTCTGCTGTCTTCAACTTTTAATCCAAAGGAATGAGAAGATTGAGCTGTCTGAATAGATATGTCGACTTCAACTGAATCCTTGTAAGGGATTTTTTTCCATATGTATGACATTTTACAAATAACATGACATAAAATCTCCCAAAATATCCTCTAAAAACCCCTTTTATTTTCAGTCTTTTTAATGCAAACTAAATTTACTGAAGTCTGTAAACAAAGCATTTCCACTTTCTTTTCAAATTATATCATCAGATTACTGATACGAATGAATTGGGAATTGATTAATTTTCAAAGGAGATAGAACAGTTTTCAGAAAAGTGGTCAATTTTAAAGAAAAATTTGATGTTATTATTTATTATCTTGCAACATCTTTACAAGTATGATAGTTTTCCTCACTGTATCAGTCACAGTAAATAGGAACAGATGTTAGAAAGAAATGTGGACTGACTAATTTTATGGGCCAAACTGAGGTCCTTTCAGCATTTATAAGCATAAAGACACAAGAGGTAAAGAATAGCTAAAGGAAAAGGTAGTCCCTATTAAAGACTCAAAAGGCAACTGATGTGAGTATGGCTCTGACTGAATGCATTGTATCCGACTTCACAAAGCTCAGAACAATGTAAAGTGTAGAGTTAAGGAGCAGTAATGTAAAATATTGGCTGGGATAAACATAATGAGAGGAAATAGTAACTAATTGTGCATATTTTAAAGCAGGTTAGCTATGGGGAAGGTGTGGGGGCATACCAAACTTTAGGAAAGATGTAAATGCTTTCAATAAAGTAGAGAGATTTACAAGAATGGTTACAGAAATAAGAAATACATTACCTAGATTGGGGAAATTGGGACTGTTTTCCCTGGAGAATTGAAGATTGGGAGGAGATTTAATATAGATATTTACGATCAAGAGGAGTCCTGGACAAAATTGACAGGGAAACATAAACTTCCAATGATGGAAGAATCAAGAACAAGAGGGCAGATTTTATGTAATTTGTGACGTAGCAATGGAGACACACGAAGCCCTTTCATGCAGCATATGGATGCTTCTGGAATGACAGTGTGGCAGAGGCAGGCTCAGTCAAGGCACACCAGAGAGAATATTGTCTGACAAGGTCGAATATGCACATCTATGAGGAGAAGGCCAGGGAGAGATAGTGGGCAAATTGATCCTACAGAGAATCAGCATTAAAGCAAAGGACAGACCTCCTTCTGCGCTGTAAAGATTCTGTGATTTTTTTTGTGGTGGGTAGAGTTCAGTAAAAGGAAACAAAAACTCACCCATTTTAAATCCAAGAAAGGCACACGAAAAAAGAATAGTTTCTAAATGCCAAGAACTGTGGAGGAGAGAATGGTTTAGGTATCCAGATACACAAATCACATATAAAAGCAACCAAAGACACTATTGTTGACCGTTAGCTTGAAGAAAATAGAATATAGATAAGAAGTTGTGCGTCAGTTGTTTAGGGTCTTGGCAGACTTTATCTGGACGACTATGCTCAGTTCAGGAAACTACACCTCAGGAAGGATGCATCGCTTGGGTTCAGTGTAGTAACTAAATTTATTCTTGCAATATGAATATTATTACATACTATATTCCAAGAAGGTCCAGGAGGTCAAAGAGTTACCAACAGGAGCTTTATTAAGGAGATGTTTATTCAACAGTTTACAGGGTTAAACTAAGCTGTTTCCTGCCCAAAACGGCTGATGACACTATCAGTGCATCACATGATCAGACTTTTGAACTGTCTGTCCACCATACTTACACAAATACACAACATCCCTTCCCCTTTATATGAAAGGCACCCGCAATGCAAACATTCACAATAATTACAAACATGTATACAACAGTCAGCAAGACATTCTAGAGGACATTGGTTTCCTGCGTAGCTGTCGGCGCACCTCAGGCATCTCTATTTTTCTTATTATCTTTAACCCCTGGTGTTTTAAGTGAACTCAGAATATCATCTGTCATTGTCCTTTCCTAATAAGACTGAATGCTTGGTGGTTCACAAAATGTGGTATTCTCTACAAAGGTACTCTCTCCCTCAGAAGCTCAATAATTAGGTACAGCCAGGTCTGTATTTAACACAGTTACTTGTGGATCTTCAATTAATGTTGTCTTTGGCGCATCTGATTGCCAAAAATTGATCTACGTGCCTTCTCACTACTACACCATCTCTGATCTGTACAATGTAGGATGCCATTCCAGTCTGTGCTACAATAATGGCAAGTACCCATTCTCACCACTGATGTTTATTTTGCTTACCGTCACTTCTTGACCTTTTCGGAAAGTATTGTTTGGCCATCTTCTTCCATTGCAGAAACTTATTCTGTCGTTTCCTGTCAACAATGTCTTTCATCATGGGTGGTTTCAGCAAATTAAATGCCATACTCAACTGACGTTTTACCATGATCAATGCCAGGGAACTATGAGTCATTGACTGGGTTATATCCGTAATGTCAGTGAAATTTGGATCAGTCTTTTGGATAGTGATCTTGATTCTTGAGTTACCTTTTAAGAAATATTTTTTATCAAGCTATTTGTGGCTGGATGATAAGGAACTGATTGGACGCATTGAACTTTTTCCTGCCTTAGATCGTCCATGAACTCTTATGATATAAACCGTGGACCTTTATCACTAGCAAGTTGATCTAGATAACCAAATCTCATCAAGACCACCCCAAACTTTCAATGCAGACGTTTTCTCTGCAGACGTCTTCATGATGGCAAATTCAGGCCATTTAGACTGTGATAACCACTATGAAAAGCATTCACCTTTCTGAAGTCTGGCACAGTCAAAATACATTCTTTGCCATAGCCATTCCCGTGTGTAGTGGTGCTAATGGAGGTAAGTCATGACCCTTGTGTAGTTGAATTAATTTCCTTAGCTTTTAAAGAAAGGGCATTTAGAATCATAGAATCCCTACAGTATGTATGTGGGCCATTCAGCCAGAGGAGTCCTTACCAGCTCTCCAAAGAGTATCCTACCCCTACCCTATTCTGTAACCCTGGACTGTAACCCTGCATTTTCCCACCTAACATGCACATCCCTGGACAATGTAGCATGGCCAATCCACCTAACCTGCGCATCTTTGCACTGTGGATGGAAACCAGAGCACCCCGAAGAAACCTACTCAGACATGGGGAAAATGTGTAAACTCCACACAGACTGTCGCCTGAGAGTGGAATTGAACCTGGGTATGACCGCAGAGGAGGTATTGCTGCAGTAGGCCCAAATATTGCGGTCAGCAGTTTGTGGTCTATTAAGAGGGTAAATTCCTGACCGTACAGGAATTGATTCAGTCGTCTAATGCTAAATATGATTCTTATAGCTTCTTTCTCTCTCTGTGCATAGTTTATTTTTACTATGTTTAATTGATCTTCATGCAAAGCTTTTATCATATTACCATTGGGTAATATGTGTGAATCTACTGCTGTCAATCCATATAGTGATGCATTGCATGAAAATTCTTTTCATTCATGCATGGGATGTACATATTGCTGGCAGGCCAACACTTATTGCCTATCTCTAGTTGCCCATGAGAAGGTGGTGGTGAGCTGCCTTTTTGAACTGCTGCAGTCCACCTCTGTGGGTTGACCCGCAGTGCTGTAAGGAGGGAATTCCAGTAATAGTTGCAAAAGTGATTTAGGGTTAAAATGGGTGAGGACTCCTGACTTAAATAAAGCTTCTTCGGCTTGTGTAAATGCCTTTTCATATTGACCTATTCATTTCCATTTTTTGTTTTGGCATAATACATTATGCAGTGGCTTCAGAATAGGTGCAATGTTTATAACCTGGTGTTGTGTGATTTTTGACCTTGGGACAAATTTGACATAGTTTATCGAGCCCAAAAATGACTGTAATTGGTTTACATTTTGCCTCAGTTATGACTTTTGATTTAAAGCTGACTTATGAGGTCTGACATCACCTAAAAATTCAATGGAAGATTTAAAAGATTCATATTTGGCTTTCTTCATTCTTCGGTCTCATAATCTTCTAGTCTATGCAGAATAACATCTAATTGTGGAGATGCTGTTTATCAGTTTTCCCCATGACTAAAATATCATTAAAGTAGGATGCTGGACTCTATCTAATCCACTTAAAATCTGATTCATGGCACGTTTGAATAATGGAAGCCTCATGTGTTCGAATAGTCCTTTATGGTAATACAATCATCATGTATTTCCGTTACTCATAACCCACAATCATCTCAAAATAGACTTGACTAAGGTCAATTTTAGTGAAAAGCTGACTTTCAACTAGTCCAAGTTGACCCTTGATTAAAAGCAAAAGATAATGTCCAGCGCACAGTACCAGATTAATAGTGACCTTAAACCCACCATAGATGTATGCCAATCATCTTTCTTCCTCACTGGTACCGTAGGATCAGCCCAGCCATTCACATGTATGGGTTCAAATACTCCCATCTTGACCAGCCTCTATAATTATGCCTGGACCTTTTGGGCTGATTGCAAAAGGCACTGATCTAGCCTTGCATTATTTTGCTTGGTTCTTATCTTGAATTTTCAATTTGACAGATATTGTCCATGCTTCCCAGATCCCCATTCAAAACTATGACGTGTTTATTTAGAATTAGTAATTAATCGATCTGAAAAACAGACAAGTGACTTATTTCAACCCAGTTGAGTTTGATTTTCTCTAACGATGTTGTTCCCAATAAAATTGGAAAACTTTCTTCACTGACGTGTAAAGACAAATCTTCAGACTGACTGTACGACTGAACATTCACATTGATACAATCCCTTAAAGACACCATTTTCCCTGTATATCTTGATACAGTTTTTGAGGACTGTAGTGCAGTGTGACTCAGCAGCTTCTAATACACTATCGGGCATCAGTGAAACTGCCACACCGGTGTCCACCTCCATCTTAACTAGTTTATCATTTACAAAGGGACTGACCCAATATTAGTTGGTGTCAGCAGCAATGGCCAATCTGTTTCATAACAGCTCCCCCTTAGACTGTGAATCTGGACTTCTTTCATTCCCTTCCACCCTGTTTAGATTTTCTTCCAACTGTTTGGCTTCTGTACTTTTACTGTATTTTGTCTGTGATTCTACCTCAAACACACCCATTCAGTGTGTCCATTTTTTCTGCAGATTCTGTATGCAGCATCTTTATACCAGCAATTTGCTGCTATATGACTTGTTTTCCCACACTGATGGCAGTTTGTGCCCATATGGTGCTCAACTCTCAGCTGCTATTTTGTGAATTCTTAGCTGTTGAGCTTCCTTGGCTACTAGTTCAAAGAAGATTGCTATTTCCAGTGGTTTCTTTAAATCTGGATTCCTTTCCGTCAGTAATCTCTTCTCCTACATTGCTTTACCAGTGTGCCTTGACAACATAATTTAAGTTGTCTCTGAATTTGCAGAATTAAATTGCTACAGACTAGAAAATAGATTCATCATCATGCTGGTTGCATTTATGTAATCCAAACATTGCGGTAATCGTAGATAACAAAGTGTGAAGCTGGATGAACACAGCAGGCCCAACCGCATCTCAGGAGCACAAAAGCTGACGTTTCGGGCCTAGACTCTTCATCAGAGAGGGGGATGGGGAGACGGTTCTGGAATAAATAGGGAGAGAGGGGGAGGTGGACCGATGATGGAGAGAAAAGAACATAGGTGGAGAGGAGAGTATAGGTAGGGAGTTAGGGAGGGGACAAGTCAGTCCAGGGAAGATGGACGGGTCAAGGAGGCGGGATGAGGTAGTAGGTAGGAAATGGAGGTGCGGCTTGAGGTGGGAGGAAGGGATGGGTGAGAGGGAGAACAGGTTAGGGACGCAGAGACAGGCTGGGCTGGTTTTGGGATGCAGTGGGGGGAGGGGACGAGCTGGGCTGGTTTTGTGATAATGGGAACTGCAGATGCTGGAGAATCCAGGATAACAAAGTGTGGAGTTGGCGAAGCAGTATCTCGGGAGCACAAAAGCTGACGTTTCGGGCCGAGACTCTTCATCCCAGCTGGGCTGGTTTTGTGATGCAGTGGGGGGAGGGGAAGAACTGGGCTGGTTTTGGGATGCGGTGGGGGAAGGGGAGATTTTGAAGCTTGTGAAGCCCACATTGATGCCATTGGGCTGCAGGGTTCCCTTTGTATCCATTGCGCCCGGTGTGGCTACCTCTACATTGGGGAAACCAAGCGGATGCTTGGGGGCCGCTTTGCAGAACATCTCCGTTCGGTTCGCAATAAACAACTGCACCTCCCAGTCGCGAACCATTTTAACTCCCCCTCCCATTCCTCAGACGACATGTCCATCATGGGCCTCCTACAGTGCCACAATGATGCCACCCAAAGGTTGCAGGAACAGCAACACATATTCCACTTGGGACCCCTGCAGCCCAATGGTATCAATGTGGACTTCACAAGCTTCAAAATCTCCCCTTCCCCCACTGCATCCCAAAACCAGCCCAGCCTGTCTCCGCTTCCCTAACCTGTTCTTCCTTTCACCCATCCCTTCCTCCCACCTCAAGCCGCACCTCCATTTCCTACCTACTACCTTATCCCACCTCCTTGACCTGTCCATCTTCCCTGGACTGACATATTCCCTCCCTACCTCCCCACCTACACCCTCCTCTCCACCTATCTTCTTTTCTCTCCATCTTCGGTCCTCCTCCCCCTCTCTCCCTATTTATTCCAGTTCCCTCTCCCCATCCCGCTCTCTGATGAAGGGTCTAGGCCCGAAACGTCAGCTTTTGTGCTCCTGAGATGCTGCTTAGCCTGCTGTGTTCATCCAACTTCACATTTTGTTATCTTGTATTCTCCAGCATCTGCAGTTCCCACTATCACTGTTTCAGTAATCGTCAATGGTTTTGGTAGCAATTTCTTCATAAGTTTTGGAACCCAGCTTCGCTGGCTGTACCAGACTCCTCAGGAGTGAAATGATTTCCCCCTATAATATACAATTATGCAGAGACAACCATTTCTGCTGTGATTTTGTTAGCTTGGACTGGTTAGACCAAAGGGACTGTTTCCACACTGTAGGGATTCTGTGATCTAAAAATAATGGAACCCGTCTGTGTAGGAGAGCAATTTTCATCGATCAGTCCTATGGTGCCACAATTTCCCACCATTTTTTTAAAATGGGAAGGGCCTGGGTAGATACTTCACTTCTTTCCATTTAAAACAAGGTATTCCTGAGACTACCAATTTCTTCTTGAATCTGTGCCCCTAGCACAAGACATTTTCCTTTATGTAGATAACCAAGTGTGAAGCTGGATGAAGACAGCAGGCCAGGCAGCATCTCAGGAGCAGAAAAGCTGACGTTTCAGGCCTAGACCCTTCATCATAGAGGGGGATGGGGAGAGGGTTCTGGAATAAATAGGGAGAGAGGGGGAGGCAGACCAAAGATGGAGAGACATTCCCTGAGGTTGGTCTGGAGGGAGGCGGGTAACTTCTCCAGGTTAGGCATTCTGGAGGAGGCTTCGCTGTGAGGTTAAAGTTATCTCCGATCACAATTTTAACATCACTGCGATTATTTTAACCTCACTGCGAAGCCTCTTCCAAGATGCCTAACCTGAAGAAGTCACCCGCCTCCCTCCGGACCAACCTCAGGGAATCTCTCTCCATCTTCGGTCCGCCTCCCCCTCTCTCCCTATTTATTCCAGAACCCTCTCCCCATGCCCCTCTCTGATGAAGGGTCTAGGCCCGAAACGTCAGCTTTTGTGCACCTGAGATGCTGCCTGGCCTGCTGTGTTCATCCAGCTTCACACTTGGTTATCTTGGATTCTCCAGCATCTGCAGTTCCCATTATCTCCTTTTATGTAGAGTACTTGTTACTCATTGTTCATTTAGGGTGGAGCAGGTGGCAAGCTTCTTCTGCACTGTTCACCTCTTCCCTGGGATGAATTATATATAGTACTCCTTGCTGACTGTACCTGCTTTGATTCCTGTAATTCCTGTATCTTACCAACACACCTTATTAGTTATTTAACCCACCCATGTGGCATATTTCTCACTGGACTCTGGCCCCATTCTACTGAATGAACTCACCATTCACCAACCAAAGACCAGCATCCTGGCCATCAATGCCATTTTTAAAAGGACATTGTGTACCCAGGATGAGCAGTGCCATTCTGAATCTGCCCTACTTGGTCAGAATAGGAGCAGCAGACAGCTATTTGGGAGGCATTGGCCATAGAGATTAAAGGAATGCAGTTATGCTATGGGAAACCAGCTGCCTCAAGCAAGCTGTCTGCCTGCTTGGAGAGACGTGGCTGCCATGGAACACTGGGTCCAGCACCCTCAGGGTCTGCTAGAGAGGTGCACTCAACTGGCCCCTATCACTGCAGCCAATAGTCCTCGAGACTGAAGACATGGCAACAGGGCCATGTGGAACTTGGATTGATCTTCAGGCATCTTTTCCTGGAGGTGCCCAGTTGGAGGAGAGACCGCACACAGGCCCCTTAGAAGTCTCCTTTCAAGGTACTTCAGTGGGTGGCCAGGCCCTCCATGTTCATCCTGTCTGATCACCTCTGAGTGTTGGACATTTAAGCCAAGTAGAATCCGCTTGCCTTGGGCACATGAGATGACCATACTAGGTGTGCTTATGGATCATCCTCCCTGGGAGCCAAGGTACTGCTGATCATGGGCAAGCACCACTCCTGCAATATCCTGCTCCTATCCATGCTTTACCATATCCCCCACTTATAGATACTGTTTACCCTTAACAAATGTCATCTAACGTGCAGCCCTCAGTCCCCACGAATAGGTTCAAGAGACTCTTTCAGGCGACAGCTGCACCCCTCATTCCCACGCCACTCCACTTTCCCCTGCTATCTTTAGATGGACCTGACAGACTGACTGTGGACCATCCCTTGATCAATCTATCTGGACAGCCTGGAAAAGAAATGCCCTGATTCCTACCTGATGACTATATATCCCTGACTATGTCTCCCAAACTGGTTTCTGTGGAACTACAGACTAACTGCAACCAAGTCCGCAGACTGTAGAGGCAGAGAGACCTAGACCGATAACACCCAGACCGATAACTCCCAAATTTGGCTAAGCCACTGCATTGAGGCTGCCTTCGGCTAACTGCGCAGAGACCCTGATCCAAGGGTGCCTCCGTGGACCTAATGCCCAGCCTTTAATAAATGGCTGCTTGCTTGCTGCACATGCACTCTGTTTGCCATGCAAGCTTCTGGCATATGGAGCAGGTTTGAGATTGACATAGCAGGTGTCAAATAACAGAGTACTGCTAACCAGCAAGGCAGGCTGCCTGGTGTGTGAACGTGTTAATAAGCAAGGCAGAGCAGGGATGCTGTGAGTATCCAGGTAGGTACTAAGTGAATGAGCACTAAGAGAGTGGTGAGCAACCCTGAAGTGCAGTCTGGTCCAATCCATGAGCTGAGTGACTGTCCCTGTGAGGAAACTGTCTTTGCAGCAACCTTTTGATATACTGGTTACTAGTGCACAGTGCAGCATCAGTCTGTGCTTCCTAAGCTTTTGGCAAGTGAATCTGTAAGGTACTATGAAAATCCTGATATTGGCAAATTACAAATGCCAGTGTCCGTGAGTGAGGGTGCATGCAGTTGGTGTTGATGGATCGTGCCCTGAAATGCTGTTGCATGTTAAGTAACATGGAGGCTTTCTGCACCCAGAAGAAAACTAGTGTTGTAACTAACATGTTGAGGCCCAGTCTGCTTTTTCAGGTAAGATCGCAGCACACTTGAAGAGGAGCAGGATGGTTCTCATTGTGTACTAGCAAGAAAGCTCTCATTAGCATCCAGGCCAATATATATTTCTCAACCAAAATATTTCAATCTGATAATCTGGTCATTATCAGATTGTTGTTTATAGGAACTTGTGTGTGAATGGGCTGAAATTTTTTCGAGTTATGGTCATGATTACATTTCAAAAGCATTTTAGAATGCCCTGAGGCATTAAACGTGCTATAAAAGTGCAAATTCCCTCCTATGTTTGATGAGGAAAGGATTGATTTCAGCATTGATGCCCCTATGAACAACCTGGTGATACGCAGGCTCTAATTTTGACTGCAATGACTTCTGTGCATGTTGACCTTAAGATGCTTTCTAATTAACCTGCTCAGAGTTGCTAGTAAACACCCGTTGAGCAGGTGGAGCTTGAACTTGGACATCCTAGTCCAGAGGTAGGGACTCTGCCACTGTGTTACAAGAGACCTTATCACACTGACTTTGACACTCAGGCCTGAATGCAATATAGTTTACAAGTAGCCCCCACCATATCCCAAATTGTCCACTGCAATCTGCAGTCAATCCCTCAAGCCCTTCTTCTAGCTGGAATACGTTATCTTCTAATAGGCATTTTTCATTTTCTCAACAGTTTCCTGACTGGTGTCGTGGTAATGTGACTTGTAATCCTGAGTCCAACACTGATGTTCTGGGAACATGTGTTCAAGGGAAGGAAATCTGACACTTACCTGATCTGACCTGCATGTAACTCCAGACTCACGGCAATGTGGTTGACTCTTAATTGATTTCTTGGCAATTACGAATGAGCAATGACTGACTGCTGTCCTAGTCAGCAACATACACATTCCAAGAGCAAATGAAAAAAATGGCATTTTTGGTGCCGCAGTGAGTTTGAACGGTGAGTCAGAATGAGACTTGCCTAAGGGACCCTTTTCTTAGGCACAGATGATATCAGTTGCTAGAATTGCTGCTGGATGCCAGCCAGTAGGATTGCTCTTGGTGCTGATCGCTGGAGCTGCTGCTGCACCACTAAGGTTGCTGTTGGTGCTGGTCAAGAGGGCTTCTTGTTGCTACTCGCTGGGATTGCTGTTGCAACTTCTCAGTGGATTGCTGCTAATTATGAGGGCTGTTGTTGCTGCTACTCACAGGTAGCTGGTAGTGGTCACTGGTGCTTTTGCTTTTTCTGGTCAGTATGGTTACTCCTGGGGCTGCTGTCTGGGGTTGTTGGTGCCAATCACTCGGGGGTGCTGCTGGTGCTGCTTATTGATGAAATGTTTGTGATTATTACATATCAATATCTTGTTTAAAAATTTGAATTTCAAGCCAGTGGTATTTCGGCATTGGTCTATTTTTGTGAAAAGGTTTAAAAATACCGAAAACAAAAACAGAAATCACTGGAGAAACTCAGCAGGTCTGACAGCATCTGTTAAGAGAAAGCAGAGTTAACTTTTCAGGTCTAGTGACTCTTCTTTGGAACTTCAAAACTTAACTGTGCTTTCTCTCCACAGGTGCAGCCGGATCTTAAAGGGCGCCGACCCAAAACATCGACTCCCCCGCTCCTCTGATGCTGCCTGACCTGCTGTGTTTCTCCAGCTCCACACGGGGTTGACAGTTCTTTGTTTTATTGTTTAAAAGAACAAATCAGTCTTCCCAGAACCATGATTTTTAAACCAGTATCTGCTTGCTAGAGTGTCAATGGACATATGTTTATTCTGTGAAGGATAACAACCAGACTGAGAAAACAGCAGAAGCTAGGATAATAAAAATCGCTTCAGAAGCTTTTGGGCAAAGTGAAAGAGACATGACATTAGTTGGAGGCAAATATAGTCTAACCTAGAAAAGGAGGTTGTTCAGAATAGTTAAGAAAATAATTTTTCTCAGTGGAAGTGTGCAGTATGAGAAATTTCCAGCCCAGGAATATTTGTTCGATCTCTACAGATTATGAAAAGACTGAGAAAATCTAAACCCTCAGTTGTGTGAGGATTCAGGTGAGAAGGCTTCACAGATTACAGGACTGGAACTGAGAAGAAGCAGTTAAGTCAAACCAACACTTGAACACAGAAGGAATTTATTTTGGCTTTTGATTAAATACAAGATGATGCTATTTAAGACCGAGTTGAGTTTTTTTACTCAGAGGGCAGTGAATCTTAAGAATTCTGTAGCTAGAGGGCTGCAGAAGCTCAGTCTTTGATTATCAAAAGTATAGCTTGATATTTTTTTGCTTATCAATGGCATTACTTGTTTTAGGAATAGTTTGGATAAAAAGCTAAGTGTGGACCAAGTATTTGATCAGCCATGATTATATTACATGGCAGAGCATGCTCCGTGGTCTGAAGATACTCCTGTTCTTTCGTTCTTGTGATGTGCTGGGGTATAGATAGGATTTTCTTTGCTGTGTGTTTTGAATCCTTTCAAACTGAATTACATATGGATAGTTTGATTTGTTTTATTTAATTTTATTTCCTTTGAATAAAAAACTGATGTTTTTTTAATTAAAACAAAGTCTGCAGCCTTGTGAAGCTTCTGTTTCGGTGAAAGATCACCCATAGTACGAAGCACCAAGCCAGATGTCATTCTGGGATCTGCTTGTCCAGTAGTAACATCATCTTGGATCATACAACTGGGGGCTCTTGCCAGGATATGAGTTCGTTTAATTTACCAGGATGTTGCAAGGTATGGAAGATTTGAGTTGTAAGGATAGGCTGGGAATTTTTAACTGGAGCGTAGGAGATTGAGAGGTGACCTGAAAGAAGTTCATAAAATAATGAGAGGTAAAGATAGAGTTGATGGCAGTTGTCTTTTCCCTAAGATGGGGAATTTCAAGATGAGGGACACATTTTTAAAGTGAGAGTAGACAGAATTTAAAAAATTAGAAATTAAAAAAAAACAAATTTTTTACACAGAGGGTGGTTCATGTGTGGAATGAACTTCCTGATGAAGTGGTAAATGCAGATACAGTTACAACTTTTACAAGATATCTGGATGGATATGTGAATAGGAAAGGTTTGGAGCCAGGAGCAACAGGTGGGACTAGTTTAGTTTGGGATTAATTCAACATGGAGTGGTTGGACCGAAGGGTTTATTTCCGTGCTGTATGACTCTGTGACTATAAGAGAAATTTGTGCCTTTTTTAGAGAAATGGGTACATTAAATGTCTGGACACAAGACGGCTGTGTTGTGAAATTTATTGCATGCCTTTGTAAAATAGCTTTGAATGTTGCTAAAAGTGTTCCTGCAGTAGAAGGTACAACAACAGATCGTTAAAATCTTTGACCAAGACTAAACTGAAAAGTTAGCTGACATGTTTGTGCCTTCTCAATGAAATTCTCAATTGGTACTGTGTTGTGGTATCACACTGGTTAAATCAATGTTGGTGTCAAACTACAGCAACACGAAGCATGGAGAATACACAAGTGTTCAAATATCTGGCTACATTTCGAGGTGGCAGATGGAGTTCAACCTGGATAAATGCGAGGTGATGCATTTTGGAAGTCGAATTTGAAAGCTGAGTACAGGATTAAGGATAGGATTCTTGGCAGTGTGGAGGAACAGAGGAATCTTGGTGTGCAGATACATAGATCCCTTAAAATGGCCACCCAAATGGACAGGGTTGTTAAGAAAGCATATGGTGTTTTGGCTTTCATTAACAGGGGGATTGAGTTTAAGATTCGTGAGATCTTGTTGCAGCTCTATAAAACTTTGGTTAGACCGCACTTGGAATACTGTGTCCAGTTCTGGTCGCCCTATTATAGGAAAGATGTGGATGCTTTGGAGATGGTTCAGAGGAGGTTTACCAGGATGCTGCCTGGACTGGAGGGCTTATCTTACAAAGAGAGATTGACTGAGCTTGGACTTTTTTCATTGGAGAAAAGGAGGAGGAGAGGGGACCTAATTGAGGTATACAAGATAATGAGAGGCACAGATAGAGTTGATAGCCAGAGACTATTTCCCAGGGCAGAAATGGCTAACATGAGGGGTCATAGTTTTAAGCTGGTTGGTGGAAAGTACAGAGGGCATGTCAGAGGCGGGTTCTTTACACAGAGTTGTGAGAGCATGGAATGCGCTGCCAGCAGCAGTTGTGGAAGCAAGGCCATTGGGGTCATTTAAGAGACTGCTGGGCATGCATATGGTCACAGAAATTTGAGGGTGCATACGTGAGGATCGATGGTCGGCACAACATTGTGGGCTGAAGGGCCTGTTCTGTGCTGTACTGTTCTATGTTCTATGTTCTATGTTGAAGGTAGATGTAAAGGCAGTGTTTTATAATGAGATGTTGCTAGCTGGGGCAGCATTTATTGCCCATATCAAGAGGGCAGTTAAGAGGATATTAGTGAGCCACATGGTTTTAATGTCAATCAACAATGATTTCATGGTCTCCATTAGACAACATGAATTGGCCACAGTGAAACTTTGAGTAATGAAGGAAGGCTCAGAGAATGGTTCTGATTGCAGCAAGGATTTGATTAACTAAAAGTCTGTGCTTTGTGTCAGCCTGTCCTTGAAGCTTATCAATTCACACTAGAATTAAAGAAGTAAACTTAATTAGACATTTGTAGAATTTGCGAGGGAATAATAAATACCATGGGATCAGTAATTTTGATCACTATAGCTAAAATATTTTGAAAATATAAGGGAAGTTAAGATTCATAGAATAATTCAAGAATAATGTTCCTGCAAATCTAATAGTTTATTTAGATGACCATCAAATATCAAAGATCAGGGAAGCAGCAATTTTGGCAGATAGTTTGAACATTTATTAGGATGGCGGCTGGTGGGCTTGTATAGCTGCTTGCCCATCCCTCGAGGACATCAGGATTCAAACAAACCTTGCACTGCCTCATAATTAGCAAGGAAGAAAGACCATTAGGGAGGGGGTGCACTGGAGTTGATGGTGCCAGCGGAAGTCATTGCCTTCACGGGGAAAACAGAGAAACATTTTTATAAGGTGAGCTGAAACAACATCAAAAGCTAAGGTCAGCTAATTGTGTTCAGGCTGAGACACAGGCTACTAGGAGATGAGAGTTGATTTTTCCACTAAGCTTTAGCTCAAAGATCTCAGGACAAATCCTACTGGAATTGTAATAATTTATTTTAAATGCCATAGGAATAAGAAATACTCGTGGACGCTGACCCCGACATATCATTTTCTCACCATATCTAATATCCCCCAGAGATCAGCTGACAGATTGCAGCTAAACTGAAAAACTGAGGCAGCAGTTTTCACAGCAGCTGCAAATAAGCAACAGTCTATGTCCTACACTTGGGAACCCTGGTGTACATTCAATAAGCAAGCCAGAAACACTGCTAATTACTATAAATAGAACTGTGATTTTGTAAAATTATTTTATAGGCAATTTTAAATGGTCTAACTAGTATAATTCATTGCAATCAAAATGGTCAGAATTTACCAGATTATTCGTGGGTTGTGGGCATTTCTGACTAGGCCATCATTTATTACACATCCTTAACCACCCATTTGAAGATTGTGGTGAGCTGCCTTTTGAACCGCTGCAGTATTTTGTGGCATAAGAACAGCCCAGCCATACTGCTGTTAGGAAAGGAGTTCCAGAATTTTGATTTAATATCAGTGATGATGCTGTAGATCCATGTCAAGATGATGTAAGCTCCCCTCCAAGTCGTACAAGTGGTGGTGTTCCAGTGTAACTGTTGTATTGTCCTTCCAGCTGGTAGAAGTTGGAGGATTTAGAAGGTGGTGTAAGAGGATCAATGGTGACTTGCTACAGTGCATTTTGTAGGTGATACACTTTGCTGAAGGTGCATCAGTGATGGATGAGGTGTCAATCAAGCCAGGTTCTTTTTCCTGGCCAGTGTTGGGCATCTTAAGTGTTGCTGGAGCTGCACCAGAGCATTCCTGACTTGTACCTTGAAGATGGTGGACATTATTTAAAGAGATATAAAGTGAGTTACTCGCCACAGATTTCTTACCAGCTTTTGCCATAGCAGTTTTTGGGATAAAGGGGCAATGACAAGTGAACATAAAATAGCCTGCACAGCAGAAAACAGAGAATACCAGTAGACTGAGGGTGGAGAGGGATTTCAGTCATCTGGTCTTCAGTCACTGGAGAAACTGGGATTTTTCTCCTTAGTGCAAGATTGCTTAAGATGAAGTACAGATGTTCAAAATCATGACAAGCCTTAATAAAATGCTTAAATAGAAACTGTTTCCAGTTGCAGGGATGTCAGTAACCATAGGGTGCAAATTTAAAGTATTTGGCAAAAAGGATAAGCCTACTGGGCCAAATGGCTACCTTTTGTGCTGTACATATTTCTATCCATTTTCAAAAACTTTTATTTTCACTCTCCAATGCTTTTCCTGCAAAAGGTTTTACAGAAATCATTAGCTTTCCAGCACCTCAACAAATCATCCATTCTTCACAAGTAAATCTTGACAGTGGGCAGAGTTTTGTGCTCCCTCCTGAGCTGAATACAGTGACTGAAACATTAGACTTTTTGAGCCTTCCCATCTCTGCAAAAATCAGATCTGTAGCAAGTCAGCTCATTCTCACCCCACTTGACTCGGCAATTAATGCTGACTGATAGGCCTCATCCTGCTGCTCCTGGTAATAACCCAACAGTAGGTGGCAGACTCATTCTGATGAAGGGTCTAGGCCCGAAACGTCAGCTTTTGTGCTCCTGAGATGCTGCTTGGCCTGCTGTGTTCATTCAGCTTCACACTTTGTTATCTTGGCAGACTCACTCTTATAGATTTGCTTGCAAGCTGTTTTTATTGTCTCATGAAATAAGGGTATTACTGGCTGGGCCAACATTTATTATCCATCTCCAGTTGCCCTTAAGAAGGTGGTGGTGAGTTGCTGTTTTGAACCATTGCAGTCCATGTGCCTTAGGTAGACCCACAATGCCATTAGAGAGGAAATTCCTGGATTTTGACATAGCAGCAGTGAAGGAGCAGCAATATATTTCTAAGTCGGGATTGTGAGTGGCTTGGAGGTGGTGGTGTTTATATGTATATGCTTACCGTTGTCCTAGATGGAAATGGTCGTGGATTTAGAACGTACTGCCTAAGCTTCAAATTCCCTCATGCACCTTGTATACCATACACATCGCTGCTGCTAAGCATCTGTGGTGGAGAGGGTGGGTGATTTGTGAACATGATGCCAGTCAAGTGGGCTGCTTTGCTGGATGGTGTCAAGCTGCTTGAGTGTTGTTGGAGCTGCACTCATCCAGGTAAGTGGGGAGTATTCTACCTTACGCCTGACATACACCTTGTAGATGATGTACAGGCTTTGGGGAGTCAGGAGGCAAGTTACTTGCTGAGTATTCCTAATTTCTGATCTGTTCTTCTAGCCACTGAATTTATATGGTGTGTCTAGTTTAGTTTCTGGTCAACAGTAGTACCCAGGATGTTGATAGTGGAGGATTCAGTGATTGTATTACCATTTAATGTCAAGGGGCAGTGGTTAAATTGTCTCTTATTGAAGAAAAGCATTGCCGGGCACTTGTGTGATATGATTGTTACCTGCCACTTGTCAGCCCAAGTTGCGCTGTCTTGAACAGTGACTGACTTGGAGAAGTTCTTGTTTTATCTGATTCACTTGGAGGAAAGCTCATTAAAAATCAGCTGAGTTGGAGAGATTCCTGCTAAGAACAAGCTGCCGAGTTGATCTCTCCTATTTCTGTAAAGAAAACCCTCTATATTAGTTAGAATAAAATCTATTTGTTTTCTTTGAAGGAGTCATTGAAGTAACATCTGAAAATTGTATTGCCCAAGCAGACTGTGCCCATGAGACTTCAGACACAACCGTGCATAATAAGTGACTTAAACATGGCAAAACATGAGCTAATAAACTCCATAACATAATATGCTTTATCTTTATGCCTTCAAGTTAACTCCATTGGTCTAAGTGTTTTGTTTCAGAAAGCCAATCTTTGCAACAAAGGACTCTCCTCTCTTTTCCTGATGTATGTACCTATTTGTTTGCATGTTTAAGCTTACTTAGAAGGATAAGAATTTACACTTTTTAAAAATTCAATTTGTGGGACATGGGCATTGCTGGCTGCAGGCATTTATTGCCCGTCCCTAATTGCCCTTGAGATGGTGGTAGTGAGCTGCCTTCTTGAACCATGGCAGTCCACCTGCTGTGGGTTGACTCACAATGTCATTAGGGAGAGAATTCTAGGATTTGGACCCAGCGACAAGTGAAGGAACGGTGATATATTTCCAAGTTGGGATAGTGAGTGGCTTGGAGGGAAACTTGAAGGTGGTGGTGTTCCCACATGTCTGCTGCCCTTGTCCTTTGTTTGGAAGCTGCTGTCTGAGGAACTTTGGTGAATTTCTGCAGTACATCTTGTAGATAGAACACACTGCTGCTAATGAGCATCAGTGGTGGAGAGATTGAATGCTTGTGGATGCAGTGCCAGTCAAGCAGGCTGCTTAGTCTTGGATAGTATCAAACTTCATGAGTGTTGTTGGGGCTACGCTCATCCAGGCAAGTGGGGAGTAGTCCAACACACACCTGGGTTGCAGCTTGTAGATGGTGGACATGCTTAGGGATGTCAGGAGGTGAATTATTCGCCACAGTATTCCTAGCCTCTGACCTGCTGTCGTACCCCCTATGTTTATGTGGTGCGTCCAGTTAAGCTTCTAATCAATGATGACTCCCAGGATGTTAACAGTGGAGGATTCAGTGATGGTAACACCGTTGAATGTCATGGGGCAGAGGTTAAATTTTTTGTCTCTTATTCTTTGTAAACAAAGCCTGGTGTTTGTGTGGCTTGAATGTTACTTGTCACTTGTCAACCCAAGCCTGGATATAGTCCAGATCTTTTTGCATTTGGACGCAGATTGCTTCAGTGTCTGAGGAATCGCGGATGCTGCTAAACATTATGCAGTCATCAGTGAACATCCCCACTTCTGATTTTATGATGGAGAAAAGGTAATTGATACAGCATTTGAAGACGGTCGGGCCTAGGACACTACCCTGAGGACCTCCTTCAGTGAAGTCGTGGAGCTGAAATGATTGACCTACAACAACCATGACCATCTTCCTGTGTGTCAGGTATGATTATAACCACCAGAGGTTTTGCTCCCTGATACGCATTGATTTCAAGTTTTGCTAAGGCTCCTTGATGCCACAGTCTGGGGGAGTGCAGCCTTGATGTCAAGGGCTGTCACTCTCACTTCACCTTTGGAATTCAGCCCTTTGTCCATGTTTGAATCAAGACTGTAGTGAGGTCAGGAGCTGAGTGGCTCCGGTGATACCCAAACTGGGTAACACTGAGCAGATTATTGCTGAGCCGGTGCTTCTTGATAGCACTTTTGATGATACCTTTCATCACTTTACTGATGATCGACAATAGACTGATGGGGCAGTAATTGGCCGGGTTGGATCTATCCTGTTTTTTACGTACAGGACATGCTTAGGCAATTTTCCATATTGTCGGGTAGATGCCAATGTTGTAATTGTACTGAAATAGCGTGGCTAGGGTAGCATCAAATTCTGGAACACAAGTCTTCAGTACGATTGCCATAATGTCAGAGCCGGTGGCCTTTTTAGTACCCAGTGCTTCCAACCTTTTCTTGATAATACATGGAATGAACCGAATTAGCTGATGACTGGTACCTGTAATGCTGGGGTCCACTGGAGGAAGCCAGGATGGATCACCAATTGGCACTTCTGGCAGGAGATTGCAGTGAAAGCTTTAGCCTTATCTTTTACACTGATATGCTGGGCTCTTTGATCATTGAGGGTGGGGATATTTGTGGAACCTCCTCCTTCAGTGAGTTGTTTAATCATTCACCACCATTTATACTGGATGTGGCAGGTCTGCAGAGCTTGGATCTGATCCGTTGGTTGTGGGATTGCTTACCTCTGCCTATCACTTGCTGCTTTCACAGTTTGGCATGCAAGTAGCCCTGTTTGGTGGCTCCACCAGGTTGACACCTCATTTTCAGGTATACCTGTTGGTACTCCCACACTCTCCATTGAACCAGGGTTGATCCCCTGGCTTGATGGTAATGGTTGAGTGTGGGATATGCCAGGCAATGAGATTACACATTGTGCTGGGGTACAATTCTGCTTCTGTTCATGGCGCTCAACTCCTTATGGATGCCCAGTCTCGAGATGCTAGATTTGTTTGAAGTCTATCCCATTTAGCACAGTGATAGTGCCACATAACACAATGGAAGTTAGTTTCATGGTGAAGACGGGGCATCGTCTCCACAAAGAAAATATGGTGGTCACTCTTACCGATACTGTCATGGACAGATGCATCTGCATGTGGCAGATCGGTAAAGATTAGGTCGTGTGTTTTTCCCTTTGTTGGTTCCTATACCACCTGTCACAGACCCAGTGTACCAGCTATGTCCTTTAAGACCCGACCAGTTCAGTCAGTTGTATTGCTGCCAAGGCACTGTTGGTGGTGGACATTGAAATTTCCCATCCAGAGTACATTTTGCACCCTTGCCACCGTCAGTGCTTCCTCCAAGTGCTATTCAACATAGAACAGTACTGACTCATCAGTTAAGGAACGACGGTACATGGTAATCAGCAGGAAGTTTCCTTGCCCACATTTAACCTGAATCCATGAGACTTCATGGAGTCCAGAGTCAATATTGAGGAGTCCTAAAGCAACACCCTCCCAACTGTACACCACTGTGCTGCCATCTGTGCCGGGTCTGTTTTGCAGGTGGGGCAGTACGTATCCGGGGATGGTGATGGTGGTGTCTGGGAATTGTTTGTAAGGTATGATTATGTGAGTATGACTGTATCAGGCTGTTTGTTGATTAGTCTGTGAGACAACTGTTCCAATTTTGGCACTAGGCCCCAGCTGTTAGTGAGGAGTACTTTGCAGGGTCGACAGAGCTATTTCTGCTGTCGTCTTTTCCAGTGCCTAGATTGAGGTCAGGCGATCGACCTGATTTTATTTCTTTGAGACTTTGTAGCGATTGGTACAACTGAGTGGTTTGCTAGGCCACTTCAGAGAACAGTTGGGAGTCAACCACATTGTTGTGGGTCTGGAGTCACATGTAGCCCAGATCAGGTGAGGATGCAGATTTCCTTCCCTGAAGGACATTAGTGAACCCGACAGTTTTTCGAACAATTGATTGTTATTTCACAGTCATCAGTAGATTCTTAATTTCAGTTTTTTTTTTACTGAATTCAGATTTTGTCATCTGCCATGGCAGGATTTGTACCTGGGTCCCCAGAACATTATCTGGGTCTCTAGATTAATAGTCTAGCAATAACTCTACTAGGCCATTGCCTTCCCTCATATATGACTACGTGTGCTGACCAATTAATAATGTCTTCATTGAGATCACAATTGATAAATCTTATTGTTTAAAACCTGGCATAAATAAACTTTTTGGTTATTTTGGTAACTGGTAAAAGTATTTTTATTTTATGTTGCAACCTGTGGAATCATGCGCCTAGACCAATGGTGCACTCTTTCATCCTTGATCGTAACAGTGGGTAGAAAATCAGTACTGGCAGCATGTCTGCCATTAGACACTCAATTGTTACATACCTGCACTATTATATGCCTCCTTCCTTTATACAATTAACTATGTGTTTCATGACTCATGCCATTTTACATCTCACTCTGTCACACATCCTGTCCCATTGTGCACATTGTCCCTATAAACCTCAACTCCATATACCACAATGATCCCAGCTGATATTGTTATTTGACAAGTCAGGTACCAGATTGAAATCTGGCTTGATGCATCCTATTTTGTTTTGTTTTATGTAACAAATTGGGCTGTCACTGAAACACAAATGCTGCAGATTTGCTTTTAACAATAAAGAAATGAAGATAAAATAGAATACCAAACTATTTACATATAATACAGTTTGAGAGATTTTGAAACACATAGCTAACATACAATCCTATCTTTTCCAACATTATCACTATACTCAAATTCCAGAGAGAATCCCCTCCTCTATCAGATTTATATATTTAATTGTTCCTTTCTATTTCCAGTCTTGAGTGTTTGATAACATTGTCCTTGATTGTTCACTCAACTCAGCTTAGACTTTCTCAGCTTCAGTAACCCGTTAAGGGTTCTAACTAAACATTTATGGTCTGGAAATATCAAACTAAAACCATTACACTAAAGTAGCCAATTCCTAACTGTTCTGGACCATCTTTCTTCTTATCAAGAAACTGTGTTATTATATCTAGCTCCACCCAGGACCTCAGCAACCGAAACCTCAAGTTTTCTAAACTATGATTTTACTTTAAAGAAAAAAAATTCAATTCCTGATTTTTCTAAATCAAAGGCAAGCTATTGGTATTCAGTGCTCTCTCTGCCCAATTGTAAAACTCCTACAATGCAAACAAATGTCCATTATTACTCAGGAACTCTCTGCATTATAGTGTCTGAATAATACAAGTGGGGAAAAAACAGCTCTTTGTAAAGCATGTTACAATTATGTGCCTGATTCCTGTGAACTTGATGCTTTTTGATGCTTTAATCTGCAGTGGTTTTCTACTCCTAATGGTGCAACTGATGCCACTACATCACTCCAGTGTTTATAAACCAGCTACTGGTAGGGTCCCCCTTGGTGCGAGTGATAATCCCAAAGGAAGTGGCTGGGCAATGCAAACAATGCCTTCAATCAGGAAAATGCAGCAAATTTGAGATTGCATTAACTGATTAAATCTGTCTCTTTAACCTCCTCCAGCCTGACAGCTCCCAAGATCAATGCTCCCCAAATCTCACCTCATAAACATGTGTCATTTTTAACTGTGCCTTTAGTACCCAATGCTAAACTGTATTCCCCTTCCAAGCCTCTCTCTTCTCAACCTCCCCTCCTAGTAGGCTCATTGAAACCTACTGTTCAGAGCAAATCTTTGAGCAATTTTAATAGCTCTGTATGTGGCTCAGCATCAAATTTTATCAGCTAACATTCCAGACTTTGGGGTGCTTTAATATATTAAACATGTTGTGTGAATGTGAGATAACAAGGTGTGAAGCTGGATGAACATAGCAAGCCAAGCAGCATCAGAGAAGCAGGAAAGCTGACATTTCAGGTCTGGATCCTTCTAGTTGTTATTGTGTAAGTCCTGCCTTGTGTCTACTTCACCCTAAGCAGGAAGTACTTCATTTTGAGTGTTGATAGGATATTTGCTTGAAACTGGTGCCGCAAAAGCCCACTTTGCTTTCCTTGCCCAATGACATGCAAAAAGGGTCAAATGAGAATTGAGAGACTTTACCTAATTTTTGCTTGGCCTGAAGGTGCCTGAGTCAGTTTCATGCCCATTCCACCAATCTGACTGAGACTAACTGAAATGCTCAAATGTGATCAGACCTAGAATACTGCTTTATTGAGGAATGACTACATTTTTTTGATTTCTTTCATCCTGACTCAATATTGAAAGCTACAGTTTCAGTCCAAAATTTCTTATCACCAATCTTTCTTTTTATTTTTATAAATATATTTTATAATTCTTTGGTGATAACAATACAGCTGCCAAGGCACAACTCTTTTTTTATTTGGGCAGAGTTTACGCCTCCCTAGATGTGGCCAGAGAAGTAAGGAGAAGGAAAATAACTGGGCACGTTGGCCCTGGAGAAATAGTCACCCCATCTCACAATCTCACCAGTTATGTTCTAGCAAAGAAGGTATATCAGGGACTTTCTCTACCCACTGCCAATAAAATCCATTATGTGATTAATTAATGGCCACTTAGGGCCTCAACTCATTTTCTCTATGATTACCTGCCCTTCCAGCATGAAAGACAAGTGGCTGGTTTCCGGACTGCGTAACCAAGATGACCTGCTCGTGGGTGAGGGTGAGTTCTAATCGTTCCAGTCTGAAAGCTACACCCTTTCCCTTGCCTCCAACCTTGCATGATACCCTTTCTCCTTGACCCGCCCTGCAAGAAGCAAATGAGAAAGACCTACCTGTTTGCTGACTGATCCCCAGAGGAGTAGAGATTCATCTGAGGGTCTTTAGGACCCAGAAACTGCTGATCTCTGACCATTAACTTGTGGGGAGTCAGGACGCCACTTTCAAGTCCTGCAGTTGGCTGTGGTACTCCCCAAAGCTTCGCCTGTCAGCTCTTAACAAATTGATTGGAACATCAATGAGATATCTTCAAGATTTTTTTTTCTTTTTTTAATTTTCTTTTGTCTTCAAATTTCATTAACATAGTAATACAATTTTTCGTGAAGCCCATTTAAATGATGCCAATCTTGCTAGCAACATTTAATGCATTGTGGACAGGGGCCAGTAGAACTTACACTTTCCTTTCATCATCAGGCTCCATAAGACTGCTGACTTTAGCTATCTCCATATAATTTGTGGATAGCCTATTTGATCTGGTGTGTGTTAGCCTTGATGTCAGCATTAAAAACCAAAATATTGTTGTCCTCCATTTTGTTCCTTGTAGACTCAGTAGTCAGAGGGGACTTAACGACAGCATAATGGTCCACTCTTTCTGGGAACTTTGGTTACTTTAGCAGTCTGAGTACTTTTGGTCTCCTAAGGATAGGTGTTGGCCTAATTTTCTTCCACCTGTGACTATGAACACCTTTTAGAACAGCCTTCTTTGCTTTCAGAGCTTTGGATTTAGCCTCAATTTGGCAGGGTCAGTTTCCTTCACCTTTGTTAGCTGGTATCTAACAGGTCTGGCAGCACTGCAAAGAGAGAAATAGAGTTAATGTTTCAAGTCTGATACGACTTCTTCATATTGCACTTGAAACTTAACTCTGGCTGAGTGGTTAGCACTGCAGCCTCACAGCGCCAGGGACCCGGGTTCAATTCCAGCCTCGGGTAACTGCCTGTATGGAGTTTTCACATTCTCCCCGTGTCTGCGTGGGTTTCCTCCGGGTGCTCCGGTTTCCTCCCACAGTCCAATGATGTGCAGGCTAGGTGGCTCGGCCATGCTAAATTGCCCGTAGTGTTCAAGGGTGTGTGGGTTATAGGGGGATGGGTTTGGGTGGGATGCTCCGGGGGAACGGTGTGGACTTGTTGGGCTGAAGGGCCTGTTTCCACACTGTAGGGAATCTAATCTAAATGCTACCAGATCCATTGAGTTTCTCCACCATTTTCTGTTTTTGTTTCAGGTTAGCAGTATCCGCAGTAATTTTAGCTGATACTTGACACAAGCCCAAATTTAATCTCAAAAGAGGAAAAATCGCACCTTATATTTATTTTCCTTCCCCACCACCATTCCCATTAGCCATAAAAGACTAACTCTTCTATCATCCAATTTCTTCAGTCATCCAACCTACTGTTGGAGACTGCACCCTCAAAACAAGGAGGCTGTTCCACTTTGATTACATAGTCCAGAGACTGACGCTATTCTTGCCTCCCAGGAAAGCAGTTAATCAGGCAGGTAGTGAGTTGAGGCCCTCAATCCACCTACTGCTTCTCAAAGCCTATTATAATCTGTAATATTATGTAGCTGTCATCAAGAGGATCTGAACACAGTAGATAAATTAAAACCGTTCCCTACTTGTAATGGGATCAAAAATGAGGGACCACATATGAACTTTACATAACTTGCTTGAAATAATACTATTGCAGGAATAATTTTCCTTCTCTAGCACCTATGTTAGATATTCTCAGTCCCTGCTTATTATTTCCCCTCCTGATATTCAATGTTTGGCTAAATTATGTGTGAGACACTGAGACACACATTTAAGTGCTCACTAATAATTGGCAAAAGCAGCAAAAACAAAATAAGAAAGATTATCTTCACACAGCAAATGGTTAAGGTGTTGAACACATTGTCAGAGGGTGTATGGGAGGTAGGTTCAATTGAAGCATTGAAAAGTGAATTGGACTGTAACTTGAAAGGGAATGGCACTAAGTGAATTCCTCATTTGGAGAACTGGCGCAGACACCATGGGCTGAATGGCCTCCCTCTGCACTGTAACTAATTCTGTAATTGTGATGAAAGAAATCATTGATGTGAAACCCTAACTTTATTTCTGCCAATAGATGCTGTCAGACTTGCTCAGCATTTCCAGCATGTTTGTTTTGATTGCAGTCCTTTTCCTGTATGATTCAGTGCTATATCACATTTACCCATTGATAGAAGACTATCTTTAAAATAAGTCACCATAAATTACTTAGCGGTAAATTACTGAGGCACAACTTCCATATGTCACTTGTATATTATGATTCACACCCTGATCTTCTCAAAAATAAATGTAATACAGCACTTATATGAAGTGTATTGTAAAATTCATGCTGTTAAAAAGGGCAATTAATGATGATTTCAGATCATTATATTTTGTGAGGATGCAGTTAGAATACCCAAGCCCTCAAATGTATATTACACACCTAATTTAACACAGCATTGCAAAAAATATCAGGAAGGGGAAGCTGTATGATTCAATGCTTCTAATATACAGGTTCTGATGAATAAGATGCATTAACGACATGAAAGAGATTTACACATACTTCATCCACTGCACAAATCTCCCTCCCCTCAGACAGTGGGATAAAAGTCCTGCAGGTAAGTGAGCAAATAAAACTAAACATTAAGCTTTGGAAGCTCCAACCCACTGTACACCTACTTATCTAAATTGATATCATTGTTGCATCCACAGTTTGCACAGCAGCTGTCATAGTCTGTTGAAAGGTTTGAAAGGGTGCTGACAGTGGCTGAAGACTTGAGAAATTCAGCAGGCCTGGCTGAATATATATAGAACGTAGAACAATACAGTGCAGAACAGACCCTTCGGCCCTCGATGTTGCGTCGACCTGTGAACTAATCTAAGCCCAACTCCCTACACTACCTTATCATCAAACATATGCTTATCCAAGGACTGTTTAAATGCCCCTAATGTGGCTGAGTTAACTACATTGGCAGGCAGGGCATTCCACGCCCTTACCACTCTCTGAGTAAAAAACCTGCCTCTGACATCTGTCTTAAATCTATCACCCCTCAATTTGCAGCTATGCCTTCTCGTACAAGCTGACATCATCATCCTCGGAAAAAAATCTGTCACTGTCCACCCTGTCTAATCCTCTCATTAGAAAGAGTTGGCTTTTCAGTGACAAACTTAAATGCCTATTGTTACAAAGTTAACAAATACAAAAGTCACATTTAGTCAAAAAATTAGATTTAGTCATATTAATTGCCTCAATTTTAAAACAAATTAAGTAAGGCCAAGGCATAGCACAGCTCAGACCATGGTTTCTTTCAATGACTCCATTCCTGTCTTGGGAGCTAGGATGATGCCTAGTCTGCCTTATTTAACCTTGAATTTTGAATGTTCTAACAATCATGAAATTGGAACAAGCTAAAAAGAGACCCCCCTCAACTTATTAAAAATTCCATGGTGTAACTCTTTGTCAGGTGAGGCTAAGCAGAGTTGCATTACTTCTTTTCATTGTTCATTCGTAGATGTGGGAATTGCCAGATGATCAGCATTTATTGCTCATCCATAAGGGGCAGTTAATAGTTAACTAAATGAAGTCTGAGTCAGATATCGCCCAGACCATGTCAGGATGACAGATGAAATATATCCCAGGCTTGTTAAGTGAAGCAAGGGAGGAAATAGCAGGGGCACAGGCAATAATTTTTGATTTCTCCCTGGCCACATGAGAAGTGCCAGGGGACTGAAGGACTGCTAACGTGGTACTGTTATTCAAGAAGGGAACAAGAGATAAACCACTTAACTACAGGCGAGTCAGTCTAACGTCCAGAGGTGGGGAAACTATTGGAAGCAAGTCTGAATGATAATTAATCTGCACTTGGAGAGGAAGGTTTAATCAAGTATAGTCAGCATGGTTTTGTTAAAGGGGTGTCAAGTCTAACCAACTTGACTGAATTTTCTGAAGGAGTAACCAGGTGCATAAATTAAGACAGTACATTCAACGTAGTCTTCTTGGACTTAAGCAATGCCTTTGATTAGGCCCCAATTAGGAGACTGATAGCTAGAAGGTTAACAGACCATGGGATCTAAAGAAATTTAGCAAATTGGAACCAGAATTGGCTGAGTGGCAGAAAGCAGAGGGTGACAGCCGAGGGAGGCTCTGGAAGCCTTTGTACAAATGTAGTTCCACAGAGTATATATAAATGGGCAGCATGGTGCCTCAGTGGTTAACACTGCTGCCTCATTAGGTATGAAGAGAGATTGATAAACTTGATTCAGAGATAGTGGGGACTGCCGATGCTAGAGAATCTGAGATAACAGGGTGTAGAGCTGGATGAACACAGCAGGTCAAGCGGCATCAGAGGAGCTGGAAAGCTGACGTCTTGGGTCTAGACCCTTCTTCAGAAAAGAAACTTGATAATCTTGAGTTGTTTTCCTTAGAGCAGAGGAGACATTTAGGGGAGGGAGAGTGGAGGCATGGGAACATGATTGCAATGTATAAAATTATGAGGGTCATAAAGAGGGAGAAATTTTCCACTTAATGGAGGGATCAGTGGCCAGGGGCACAGATTTAAGGTTGGGGCAGGATGTTTAGACGGAACATCTGGGGGAGAAAAATCACCTAGAGGGTGGTGAGAATGTGGAACTTACTGCCGGTAAGGTGTGGGCAGAAACCAGAATAACATTTAAGCAGTATTTAGATGTGTAATTGTAATGCCGAGACAGAACACATTTTTTCTGAGCAAACAGAATTAATCTGCATTTGGAGAGGCAGAGGTTCTTCACAAACCTTGCAAATCCATTCTGGATCCAAAACATTAATTCTGCTTCTCTCCACAGATGCTGCCTAAGCTGTTGAGTTTCTCCAGCCATTTATATTTTTGTTTCACATTTCCAGCATCCATCTTTTATTTGGCCTTTTTCTGTGCAGCAGACGTCTATGACTATTTCCCTAAAAGGTGTTAATGAACCAGACAGGATTGTGCATTTAATAATCATGAACATAGAAAATAGAACAATACAGCGCAGAACAGGCCCTTTGGCCCTTGATGTTGCGCCGACCTGTGAACTAATCAAAGCCCCTCCACCTATAATATCCCATCATTATCCATATGCTTATCCAAGGACTGTTTAAATGCCCCTAGTCTGGCTGAGTTAACTACATTGGCAGGCAGGGCGTTCCACGCCCTTACCACTCTCTGAGTAAAGAACCTGCCTCTGACATCTGTCTTAAATCTATCACCCCTCAATTTGTAGCTATGCCCTCTTGTACAAGCTGAAGTCTTCATCCTCGGAAAAAGACTCTCACTGTCCACCCTATCTAATCCTCTGATCATCTTGTATGTCTCTATTAAATCCCCTCTTAGCCTCGTTCTCTCCAATGAGAACAGACCCAAGTCCCTCAGCCTTTCTTCATAGGACCTGCGCTCCAGACCAGACAACATCATGGTAAATCTCCTCTGCACCTTTTCCAATGCTTCCAAATCCTTCCTGTAATGGGGCGAACAGAACTGCACGCAATATTCCAAATGAGGCCACACTAGCGTTTTGTACAGTAGCAGCATGACGTCACGGCTCCGGAACTCAATCCCTCTATCAATAAAACCTAACACACCGTAAGCCTTCTTAACAGCACTATCAACCTGGGTGGTAACTTTCAGGGATCTATGTACATGGACACCAAGATCCCTCTGCACATCCACACTAACAAGAATCTTTCCATTGACCCAGTATGCTGCCTTCCTATTATTCCTCCCAAAGTGAATCACCTCACATTTATCCGTATTAAACTCCATTTGCCACCTTTCAGCCCAATTCTGCAGTTTATCCTGCAACCTGCAACATTCTTCCACACTGCCCACCACTCCACCGACTTTAGTGTGATCTGCAAACTTACTAACCCATCCACCTATGCCTGCGTCCAAGTCATTTATAAAAATGGGAAAAAAACAGATTCTTGAGGCACGCCACTAGTGACCTGACTCCAGACTGAATATTTTCCATCAACCACCACTCATTGCCTTCTTACATAAAGCCAGTTTCTAAACCAAACTGCTAAATCTCCCTCAATCCCGTGCCTCTATATTTTTTCCAATAGCCTACCATGTGGAACCTTATCAGAGGCTTTACTGAAGTCCATGTACACCACGTCAGCTGCCCTACCCTCATCCACATGTTTGGTCACCTTCTCAAAAAACTCAATGAGGGTTGTAAGACACGACCTGCCCTTGACGAATCCATGCTGACTATCCCCAATCAAATTATTGCTTGTTGGATGATTATAAATTCTGTCTCTTATAATCCTTTCCAAAACTTTTCCTACAACAGACGTAAGGCTCACAAGTCTATAATTACCTGGGTCATCCCTATAGCCCTTCTTGAACAAGGGCACAACATTTGCAATCCTCTAGTCCTGTGGTACTAAACCTGTAGACAATGAGGACTCAAAGATAAAGGCCAAAGGCTCCGCCACCTCCTCCCTAGCTTCCCAGAGAATCCTCGGGAAAAACCCCATCCAGCTCGGGGGATTTATCTACCTTCACACCTTCTAGAATTGATAACACCTCCTTCTTACTAACCTTAATCCTTTCAATTCCAGTCGTCCGTAACTCAGTCTTCTCCTCTACAATATTCTCCTGTTCCTCAGTGAAAAAAGATGAGAAATTATCATTTGGCACCTCTCTGATCTCCACAGGGTACACACACAACTTCCCACTTCTGTATTTGACTGGGCCTATTCCTACCCTCATCATCCTCTTATTCCTCACATACCTATAGAAAGTTTTAGGGTTCTCCTTTATTCTACCTGCTAATGTCTGCTCATGACCCCTCCTTGCTCTTCTTAACTCTCTCTTTAAATCCTTCCTTGCTAATCTGTAACTCTCCATCGCCTCATCTGAACCATCTCGTCTCATTGTCACATAAGCCTCCCTCTTCCACTTAACAAGAGATACAATTTCTTTAGTAAACCACGGTTCCCTTACCTTATCGCTTCCTCCCTGCCTGACAGGGACATACCTATCAAGGACACACAATATCTGATCCTTAAACCAGCTCCACATTTCGATTGTCCCCATCCCCTGCATTTTGCTAACCCATTCTATGCCTCCTAAGTCTTGCCTAATGGCATTATATTTGCCCTTCCCCCACCTCTAACTCTTGCCCTGTGGCGTGTTTCTATCCCTTTCCATTGCTAAAGTAAACATAACCAAATTATGGTCACTCTCTCCAAAGTGCTCACCTACCACTAAATCAAACACTTGGCCTGATTCATTACCAAGTACCAGATCCAGTGCAGCCTCCCCTCTTGTTGGCCCTTCAACATACTGAGTCAGGAACCGCTCCTGCACGCATTGGACAAAAACTGATCCATCTGACATACTAGAGTTATAGCATTTCCAGTCAATTTTAGGAAAGTGAAAGTCTCCCATAATGACCACCCTGTTACTTTCACTCCTGCCCAGAATAGTTTTGCCAATCCTCTCCTCCACATCCCTGGAACTTTGCGGAGGCCTATAAAAAACTCCCAGCAGTGTTACCTCTCCTCTCCTGTTTCTGACCTCAGCCCATACCACCTCAGTAGGCGAGTCCTCATCAAAAGTTCTTTCAGCCACCGTTATACTGCCCTTGACCAACAAAGCCACACCTCCCCCTCTTTTACCACCTTCCCTGACCTTAATGAAAGATCTAAACCCTGGAACCTGCAACATCCATTCCTGACCCTGTTCTATCCATGTCTCCGAAATGGCCGCAACTTCGAAGTCCCAGCTACCTACCCGTGCTGCAAGCTCACCTACCTTATTCCGGATACTCCCGTTAAAGTAGACACACTTCAATCCAGCTTGCTGTCTGCCAGCACACTCCTGTGACAGTGAGGTCCTGTCCATGTCCTCCCTATGCTCATCCTCCTGTGTTCTAGAACTACACCTCAGTTTACCATCCCCCTTCTGAGCTAGTTTAAATCCACCCGAATAGCACTAGCAAATTTCCCACCCATTATAGTAGTGCCCCTCTAGTTCAAGTGGAGACCGTGCTGTTTGTAGAGGTCCCACCTTCCCCAGAATGAGCCCCAATTGTCCATGTACCTGAAGCTCTCCTTCCTGCACCATCCCTGCAGCCACGTGTTCAGCTGAAATCTCTCCCTGTTCTTTGCCTCGCTATCACGTGGCACAGGTAACAAACCAGAGATAACCACTCTGTTTGTTCTAGCTCTCAGTTTCCGCCCTAGCTCCCTGAAATCCTGCCTGACATCCCTATCCCTCTTTCTCCCTATGTCATTTGTACCTATGTGGACCACGACTTGGGGCTGATCACCCTCTCCCTTCAGGACCCCAAAGACACGATCCGAGACATCACGGACCCAGGCACCTGGGAGGCAACACATCAACCGTGAGCCTCGTTCGTTCCCGGCAAACCTTCTATCAGTCCTCTAACTATTGAGTCCCCAATGACTAACACTCTCTTTTTATCTTCCCTTCCCTTCTGTGCAAGAGGGACAGACTCTGTGCCAGAGACCTGCACCCTATTGCATGCTCCTGGTAAGTCGTCCCCCTCAACAGTATCCAAAACGGTATACTTGTTTTTCAGGGGAACGACCACAGGGGATCCCTGACTGACTGCTTTTTCCCCCTTCTAACAGTTACCCAGCTTTCTTCATGCTTAGGAGTAACTACTTCCCTGTAACTCTTGTCTATCACTGACTCTGCCTCTGAAATGATCTGAAGTTCATCCAGCTCCCGCTCCAGTTCCCTAACGCGGTCTTGGAGGAGCAAGAGTTGGGTGCACTTCCTGCAGATGTATTTGGATGAGACACTAATGGTGTCCCTCCCCTCATACATCATGCAGGAGGAACATTCCTCTACTGCTCTGCCATCCCTGCTAATCCTCTAATCAGAAAGTTTAAAAAACAAGAGAAGCTTACCTGATTTGTCCCTGGTATATAAGGTTAGAGGAGGTGGATGGGTGGGAGGCCCTATAAGGGTAGGGTCTGGGGTTTAGACAACGATCACTTACATAGCTGAGGGATGAAAAAAGGTCCCTCCCTTCCCAGAAACCTCTGCTCTGAGGTGCTGCTGCTGAAACCAGAAATGGAGGGCTCCGACGCTCAAGGTAAGCTTTTAAAGTTTTAAAAATCTCTGACTCACCGGCTTCTCGACAGGCCCCTGATCCAAGCCCCTGCTTGTGCTGCTGTTGCAACCAGTAATCAGGTGCCAGAAACGAAGGTGTCATTAACCACGCAAAACGAGAAGAAACCCACCAACACATAAGCAACGTCCTTACGGGGATAAAATTCACAAAGGAAGAAGAGAACAAAAACCAACTACCCTTCCTGGACATAATGGTAGAACACAAAAACAATGGGGAACTCCAGTAGAAAGACCACACATACGGACCAGATACTCAATTACACCAGCAACCTAGATAACTCAGGGACAGGAATGGTTGTTGGAAGTTCTTGGACTCAGATAGTTTAAAAGAAACAGGGAGGGTGGTGAAAGAGGCAGGGGAGTGGCATTGCTAGTCAGGGTTGGTATAACAGCTACTGAAAGGCAGTTCAAGAATGATATGTCTACAGAGTCAGTTTGCGTTGAGATCAGGAACAAGAAAGGAGCAGTCACTTCGTTGGGGTTTTTTTACAGACCCGTTATAGTTGCAGAAAAGTGGAGGAGCAGATTGGGAGGCAGATACTGGAAAGGTGCAGAAGTCACAGTGTTGTAGTCATGAGTGACTTCAACTTTCCGAATATTGATTGGAAACTTTTTAGTTGTAATAGTTTAGATGGAGCAGATTTTGTCCACTGCATTCAGGAAGGATTCCTGACACAGGATATAGATAGACCAACATGAGGGACGCCATTTTGGATTTGGTGCTTGGCAATGAACCAGGCCAAGTGTTAGACCTGTTGGTAGTAGAGCATTTTGGCGGTAGTGATCATAACTGTGTTACATTTACAATACTCATGGAAAAGGATAGATACATACAGCAGGGTAAGATTTATAATTGGGGGAAGGATAATTATAATTCTGTTAAGCAAGAACTGGGTAACATAAAATGGGAACAGATGCTGTCAGAGAAGAGCACTATAGAAATGTGGAGAATGTCTAAGGAATGCATACTGCATATACTCGATATGTTTGTCCCTAGCAGGCAAGGAAGATGTGGTCAAGTGAGGGACCTTGTCAAGAGAAGTCGAACGGCTAGTTAAGAGGAAGAAGGATGCTTGTATAAGATTTAGGAAACAAGGATCGGAAAGGGCTCTAGAGGGATATGGGTTAGCGAGCAAGGAGCTGAAGACAGGGCTTAGGAGAGCTATAATGGGGCATAAGAAAACCTTGGCAGATAGGATCAAGGAAAACCCCAAGGCTTTTTAGATGTACATGAGGAATAAGACAATGTCCAGAGAAAGGGTAGGGCTGATCAAGGAATGTAGAAGGAATTTGTGTATGGAGCCTAAAGAAATAGGAGAGGTCCTTAATGAATACTTTTCTTCAGTATCCACAACTGAGAGGGATCTAGTTGTAGGGGAGAACAGTGTGAAACAGGCTAGCAGGCTAGACAAGGTGGATGTTAGTTAGGAAGATGTGCTAGGAATTTTGAGGAACTTGAAGATAGATAAATCCCCTGGGCCTGATGGGATTTATGCAAAGATTCTGTGGAAAGCGAGGGAAGAGATCACAGGGCCTTTATGATCTTTTTGTCCTCACTGTCTACAGGTATAGTGCCAGAAGATTGCAAAAGTCATTCCCTTTTTGAAAAAAGGGACTAAGTATAACCCTGGAAATTACTGGCCAGTTAGTCTTACTTCAGTGGTGGGCAAATTATTGGAAAGGGCTCTGAAAGGTAGGATTTATGATCACTTGGATACGCACGGTTTGATTCGTGATAGTCGACATGGATTTGTGAGGGATAGATCATGCCTGACAAACCTTATTGAATTCTTTGAAGAGGTGACCAAACACATGGACGAAAGTAGAGCAGTGGATGTGGTGTACATGGATTTAAGTAAGGTATTTGATAAGGTTCCCCATGGTAGGCTCATGCAGAAAGTCTTGGGATGGGGTAATGTGGCAGATTGGATTCAGAATTTGCTGACCCTTAGTAGGGTAGTAGTGGATGGAAAATATTCAACATGGTGCTCAGTTATGAGTGGTGTACCACAAGGTTTTGGGTCCTCTTCTGTTTGTGATTTTTGTAAATGATTTGGATGTAGGAGTGGAAGGGTGGACCAGTAGGTTTGTGGACAGTACGAAGGTGGGTCACATTGTGGACAGTGCAGAAGGCTGTTCTAGGTTACAAAGGGACATTGATAGGTTGCAGAGCTGGTCTGAGAAGTGGCAGATGGAGTTTAACCCTGAAAAGTGTGAGGTGATTCATTTTGGAAGGACAAATTTGAAAACAAAATACGGGATTAACAGAAAGATTCTTGGCAGTGTGGAGGAACAGAGGGATCACGGGGTTCTTGTCCACAGTTTGCTGAAAGCTGCCACCCAGGTGGATAGAGTTGTTAATAAAGCATATGGTGTCTTAGTTTTCATTAATAGAGGCATTGAGTTCAAGAGCCATGAAATTATGCTCCACCTATACAAAACTCTGGTTCGGCTACATCTGGAGCATTGTGTCCAGTTCTGGTCGCCTCATTACAGGAAAGATGTGGAAGAGTTGGAAAAGGTGCAGAGGAGATTTACCAGGATGTTGCCTTGAATGGATGGAAGATCTTATAAGAAAAGGTTGAGAGAGCTAGTGCTTTTCTCTTTAGAACAACGAGGATGAGAGGTGACTTGATACAGGTATACAAAATGATCGAGGTATAGATAGAGTGGACAGCCAGAGACTTTTTTCTCGGGTGGAGGTAGCTATTATGAGGGGGCATAGTTTTATAATGAGTGGAGGTAGATAGAGTGGACATATCAGGGATAGGTTCTTTACTCAGAGAGTGGTAGGGGCATGGAATGCATTGCCGGAGAGGGTAGTGGAGTCGGCCTGATTAGGGACATTTAAGTGGCTATTACATTGGCATATGGATGATAGTATAAGGTAAGGGTGGAGGTTAGGATTAGGGCACAACATTATGATCAAAAGGGCCTGTACTGTTCTGTGCTCTAACCACCCCACACCTACAAACGGATCTGCATCAGACACTATTTAAACAAGCCACAATACATTGCAGCAACCCAGAACTACGTAAAGCAGAACAAGAGCACCTAATGGAGTCTTCAGAAGGAATGGATACCTGAAGAGCACAACCCGTCGTTACCTCTGAGACTGACCATAACAGGAAGAAACAACTCAACCGGACTCACTAATCACCCTACAATATGTCAAGGATATTTCAGAGATGACCACAAGACTGCTAAGACCCCTGGGTATCAGAGTATCCCATAAACCAACAACCAACCTACAGCAGCTACTAATGACCGTAAAGGATCCCACACCCAAAAGCAGCAAAACTGGTGTAATGTACAAAATACCATGCAGGGACTGTGAGAAACACTACATAGTCCAAATCGGAAGAAAACTGACAATATGGATGCATGAACACCAACTAGCTACCAAGAGACATGACCAATTCTCACTTAAGATAACAAAGTGTGGAGCTGGATGAACACAGCAGGCCAAGCAGCATCTCAGGAACACAAAAGCTGACGTTTCGGGCCTAGACCCTTCATCAGAGAGGGGGATGGGGAGAGGGAACTGAAATAAATAGGGAGAGAGGGGGAGGTGGACCAAAGATGGAAAGAAAACAAGATAGGTAGAGAGGAGAGTATAGGTGAGGAGGTAGGGAGGGGATAGGTCAGTCCAGGGAAGATGGACAGGTCAAGGAGGCGGGATGAGGTGGTAGGTAGGAAATGGAGGTGCGGCTTGAGGTGGGAAACCGGCATGTTGGGGGAAGAGAGCACGTGTGTGGGGGGTGATCAGTGCATGTGGCTGTTAGGAGAGCAGGTCAGTGCATGTTGGGGAGGGAGTCTGTGCGGTGGGTGGCAGGGAACAGTGTGTATTGTGGGGTAGATGGAAGGGGTTGGTGCAGTTCAAGGGAGTATGTGTCAGTACATTTGAATTATAATTCAATATCTGTTTATTATGCCACTTCTTAACACTGTTGTTGTATATGAATGGGTGAATGAACATAGGTGCTCACTTTTCCCAGTGTCTTAGCATTCCCTTTCCTCCCAGGCAGTCTCTCGGAATCAAGAATGACTTCTTGTTTGAATTGGAGGTGGATGGTAAGTCCATGTGTCATCTGCAAACATTGACACATATGGGCATGTGATGCATGAAGAATTCCAAAAATGAATTGTTGGGAAGTTTGAGATCTTTCTGACTCCTCAACTTCACCTCTACCCCTTACCAAAGTTTTTCAATGTGTATGCTGTCTTCCCAATTAAGGCTTCTACATTTCCTTGGTCCCAAACCAGGGTCTGCCATGAGTCAGCAAGAATGTTTGAATGCAGTGCAGGGGGATTTTGAGCACATCTATAAAGCTGTCATCCAAGAAATTTCCTGCAACAATTGTATTCTGAGTAAAACAGTTGCTTCAAAATCCGGTGGCATGCATACGAGTAAAATGACCTGCTCAGCAGAGCTGGATACGAGCAATTAACACCTCGAACTTTTGACCGACTTCCCTGGTGGTTGTTAAAGAAATCATTGCAAAAACCAGAACGTTTCAGATTCAGAAGTGATGCTCTGGGTCATGATTGGTCCTCCAGGTTTTAGTCAAACCCTACAACATCTGATCCTCTTCCAGAATCTGCCCACTCACTTTATTCATGGTTTAACTAAATGGCTCCCACTAGTCATGACTCTGAGAGGTGAATCTGGCATCGTTCATTGTTTTTGTGGGATGATTCCTGCTGTCTGCGACTCTAATAATGAGTGCCCAATCTCAAAATAGTGGCCAATTCTACAAATGAGAGAAGCCATCTACTAAGCCAGTTTTCAATTTTTGGACTGAGAGAATTAGTGGTTTGCCTGTTTATTTAAGGAGGGCTTGTCAGCCAAACACAATCCTGCCCTCACCTAAAATTTGAGCACATGTATTTTAACAGACCAGAAGACAAAAGTTGACCTACAGATTTTTTACACTCCCTGTATCAAAGCAATCACTGACTTAGTTAAAATTAATTATTTCAGCAAAGATGAGGATCCCATTACAAGTTCTTCCTGCTGTCTGACTCTGCACAGCATTGAACAAATGTATTTAGCTAAAGGGTATTAATGATAAAGAAACGTGTTTTTTTTCTTGCACTAATCAGCACAGATGGAAGAATACCAAATTTCAAATGAAACAGCAATTTATAATACATTGGAAACATAATTCTTAAAGTGTAGTCTCATGGGTCATGGTTGACACTTGCTCATGGTGAGCACCTGTGTGTGGAATCTTTCAGAAGAGGAGGCTGCAGCACTGCAGCTACATCCATCTGGCATTTCAGCCATTACATTCCAGACCCCAAATTCTTGTTGTGTGACTTATGTTTTCCTGTCTTTATTGCTTCTTTTGCTAACTACCATAAATTTTGTGACTTCTTGTCCTTCTTTCATCGCAACTGGGCACAGTTTTTCCCTATTCACTTTGTCTTGATACCTCATGATTTTATATATTCTCAATGTCAATGTTTGTAGTTAATTGTTAAAGACTGAAGATGTGAAGTGGGTAAACCTTCCATTGCTGATACAATATTTAACACTTTTATAGGTTTGTAGGCACAGCTGTTTTCTTTTTTTCAAAGCAGGCTACTGAATCTTTTTTCTCCCCTCAGCGTTTAAACTTTTGTCATTGTTTTAATGATGACCAATTAGTTCTGTACATATCCATATTGGTGAATGTGCATGGAATTGGTGTGAGGTATATGGGGCATGGATGTGGTATGGAAAGGGAATGGTGCTTGGAGATGGCGGGGGGCATGGAGATGTCACGGAGGCCAAAAGGAAAGGCCCGGGATGGCATATAACTAACTTTTCAAAAGATCTTCAAATCCATATAACGATCCAAAACTTTTGATGGATCTTGAACCATGAAAAATCTGGCCCAACTTGACAAAAGCTGTTAAAGGGCTTTGAAGTGTCTATATCCACGTTAGAGCTGACCAGTTCAGGAGATCAAGGTATGGGCTCACAACCAACATCCTTATCCCGCACCAAGGAAAATTGCAACAAATGAAAGTGGGAGTCATGGAATTGGGTCCACAAGACAGAAGCAGAAGTAGACCATTCAGCCATCGAGTCCATCCCACATTCAATGAGATCATTGCTGATCTATAAACCTCAACTCCACTTTCCTATCTTTTCTGTATAACCCTTGATTCCCTCACAGATTGAAAATCCAGCTCAGCTTTGAATGTACTGAATGACCCAGCTTCAACAACCCTCTATTGTAAATTCCACCAATCCATGACCAACTGAGAAAAGAGATTCCTTCTCACCTCTGTCTTAAAATGTGTGACCCATTATTCTGAGTTTATGCCCTCTCGTCCTTGACCCTCCCACTAGGGAAACAACCTTGCCACATTGACCACCTGAGTCGATGAAAGTCTGGCGTTAAATCTTTGAAATGGGACTCAAAACATTAATTTCCTGACTAGGAAATGTGAGTGCTACCCCTGAGCCAAAGCTTTTTTGTTACTATGTAACTAGGCAGAGGCAGTGGCCTAGTGGTATCACTGATGAACTGTTAATCCTGAGACCCAGGTAATGTTCTGGGGACATGGGTTTAATTCCTGCCACAGCAGATGCTGGAATTTGAATTCAATAAATATCTGGAATTAAGAGTCTAATGATGACCATGAATCCATTGCCAGTTGTTGGAGGAAAAACCCATTCTGGCCTACGTGTGGCTCCAGACCACAGCAATGTGGTTGGTGGTTGATGCATAACTGCCTGATGGGCAACGAGTGCTGGCATAGCCAGCAAAGTCCTCATCCTGTGAATTTAAAAAAGTTTCTGCTTAGAATTTAACTAACATACACCACCCTTTTAACCCTAAACTGACTCACCAAAATGTCATGAGCTGTTCCGCTCTCAATTGACAGGGGAATTCTCTCTGATATCTTTCTTTGAATTCTTACCTCATACCAAAACTGAACCGTCACTCAAAGTGCTGGTAAATTGATTTAGGTCACAGCCTCCATCTCCTGGCATCGAGGGAGAATTCTGTCAGAGAAAAACCACAACTAGTGCTATTTAAAGAGGATGAAACACTGCAACCCTTTGCAACAATAAACAGTGTTTAACAACAAGCTAAAAGGAAGCCAAGATGGGGGTTTGTGATCAAATCAGTTCCTTTTAAGAAATTACGTACAACCACGTACAACGTTGATTTGAATCACAAAAGAAAACCTTTGCATTTGCAGAGGAGTTCCTTCGACCACTGAAACAAAACTTTTTTGTCGTGATAAATTGAAAGGTTAGAGTCTGAGAGTAGGAGACAGCTACTTACTTTATCAGACTTGCACCCAGACAAGTGTGTTATTATATTTCAATCGTACACGATGCTGCCTCATTACTGAATCAACACTAAAGAATAGCTTGCAATTATACAGCAGACCTTTCACAGCATCCCACAGAGCTTCACAGCCAAGGAAGTACCTCTGAAGAATACTCACTACTGTAATGTGAGAAAAGCAGCAACCCATTTGCACCCATTGATTTCTCTCATACGAAGAGTGATCATGATCAAACAATCTTTTTGAGGGAAGTCAGTTGAAGAATAAATAATTGGCCTAGACCAAAGGGAGGACTGCCTCAAATAACTCTACAGAGGCCAATATCCCATCAGCAAATCACCCTTTATTCACAAGTGGAAAGCCCTTGACATGGATTAAACTTCCTCAGAGCAAGCTTTCAATGAGCGGAACCTCTGACACTCTTGTTTATATCTATCAGCCAGGGCTCCTGGTTAGACCAGATTAAGAGCCCCAGTCAGGGAATTTATATTCTCAGAGGTCCATCTGGCTGACCTTATTACAATCATTACATCCCTCCCCCTCTGAGTCTGAGGACATGGGCCAGTTTCTTTTTGTAATTCTTCTTGATGTGTTTTAGCATTGGATCAGCTTCCTCCATCTCTGCCTCTGATATGGGTGGTGTATAATGCTCAAAAGCTTGCCTCCTAAGCCTGGGTCATCTCAGAACAAAATTCATTCTCATTGAGTTGGCAACATCTGCCATGTGCTTGACGGTGAGGGAGAACCCACAGGTTCTGGAGCAGTCAGAAAGGCAATGGAGGAGCCAGACACATTTTACTCCTGCACCATGTGCAAGTTGGCAGTTTTCATATGATTCACATTCAGGACCATCACTAGATCTGACCATGTATCAACCAAACTTTATACATCACTGGATCTGACCATGTATCAACCATACTCTTACCTATGTAGGTGTACCCATTCCCACGGTTCGTCCAAACTTCTCCTGAAGTAAATTGCCTCTCTCACTTAGCAAGGTCTTGTGGCCAGCACTGCCATTCCTGATGCCATTTCCCCCTTTCCCCTGGGTCTGAGAAGATCGGATTTAACCTGGTGCAGAGTCTTCTTCCCATTAGCAACACTGCTGGAGCTATCCCTGTAGTTGCATGATGGGTAGTTCTATAATCAAAATAGATTGGTATCTAGTGAAGCTGTAGGAAGTTTCTTTAAGACTGCCTTCAGAGTTTGAAGAGCTCTTTCTAGCAGACAATTAGATGGTATAGAGCTGTCCTTATATGACTAATACTGTTTGACTTCAGGAAATGCTCAAATTCCCTGCTGGTAAACAATGGCCCACTATCTCTGTACAGCAATTCCAGGAGTCTATGTATTACAAAAGATGTGCACAGTTTTTCTGACATTTTGATAAATGAAGTCTGTGCACGTCCAGCCACTTTGAGTTGGCATCCGCAGTGACTAAGAACATTGAACCCATGAAAGGATGTGCATAGTCAATGTGTTACTGAGTCCAAGGCTTACCCAGTCGTTCCCATGAATGTGGGGTGCTGCTGGCAGTAATTTTTGTCCTTGTTGGCACTCTGGGCACTGTCCTACCAACATGTCATGTTGGCATCCAGTCCTAGCCACCAAATATAACTTCTCACCAGCATCTTCATTTTGGAAACCCCGGGTGACCTTTGCTTGAGACAATCACTCTTGCTCCCAAAAATAATATGCCATCCTCTACAGTAATCTGGTCTCACCGGTTCCAGAAAGATTTCAGTTTTGTTTGTGATAACCCTTTGCTTCCCCCATCACCACCAGCCGTTTTAGTTTTTGGCAGGATGGGATCTTTCTTGTGTCCACAGTTGGATATTGTCAGTGGTGACCAGAGGGTATCCAGAAAGTTTAAAACCAGAATGGACTGAACCAGGGAAGGCACCACTGGTGGCATATCTGCCAGTGGGAGGCAGCTCAAGGCATCCACATTTGCCATTTGCCCTCCCAAACAGTGTTCCAACTTGCAAATGTATACACTAAGTATAAGGTCACTGCTGACTTCAACCAGAAGCTATGGACAGTAGAGCCTTGTCTTCTTTAACTAGCCCTAGCAGGGGGTTTGTGGTCCATTACTTTAACAACTTTTTGTCTTGTAAAGGTATTGGTGGAACTTGCTCATGCCAACGGTGACCACCAAATTTTCATTCTCTATCTGGGCGTATTTGCATTTAGCATTAACCAAAGTCTGGTATGCTTTCGGGCATTCTGTTCTGGTGAGCCAACACTACCTAATACTGCACAGGCAGGCATTGCCTGTCAGTAGCAGATCTCACTTGGGATCATAGTGGGCCAACACTTTAGACAATGATAGCTACTTTTCCTCTCCCTCAAGGTTTCTTCTTGGCTATGTGACCATTTCCAAGGCTAACCCTTTTTCAGTAGCAGGTGTAAGGGTGCCACAATGGAGACCAGCTTACGTATGAATTCTGTAATAATTCACTGATCCAAGGAAAAACCTAAGCTCTGGTACAGACACGGGAGCTGGGACATCTTTGATTGCCTTCACTTTATCTCCCAATGGATATAACCCGCTTTTGTCAGCTCTGGAGCCAAAGTAGTTCACTTGGGGTGCTTGGAGCACACTGTTTTTCCTTCTAAGATTACACTTCCTGGGAGAAACACTTAAGCACCTTGTTCAAATTCTCTAAGGGCTCTTTATTGGTTTTCCTGGTTATTAGCATGTCATTCAGATAAGTGGCAATCTGGGATATAGCTTGTAGAATATTCTCCATTGTCTGCTGCAAAAGGATGCAGGCTGATGTTAGCTCAAATGGCAGTCTCGTCTGAACAAGGGTCTAGACCCGAAACGTCAGCTTTCCTGCTCCTCTGATGCTGCTTGGCCTGCTGTGTTTATCCAGCTCTACACCTTGTTATCTCGTGTATTGGTACCAGCGTTATGGGTATTATTTGTGGTATACTTCTGCAACTCCTCATTTAAGCACAATTGCAGGTGTACATGGCTCATGTCCAGCTTTGTGAAGGGCAGACCCACCCAATCCCTTTTGCGTACATGTCCTCTATGTAAGGAATGGGGTATTTATCTAGCTGCAAGAAATGGTTTACCATTTGCTTAAAACCCCCTCAAAAGCAAACCAACCTGTTAGTTTTTACAGTCCATACAACTGGTGCTGCCCATTTCACAAATGACTGGATCAGTGATTCCTTCATTTTCCAGCCTCCTGATTTCTGCCTCTACTTTTGCCTGTAACGTAAATAGCACTGGGCGGGCCTTGCAGAATCACGGAATTGCTCCCTAGTCAACATGTAAGGTTGCCTTAACTCCTTTGATAGTCTGTAGACCTTCCTGAGAAGCATCTGGATATTTACTTAGGACTTCCCTCAGGCAGCCATTTAAACCTTGAGCCAATCAAGATGAAGTTTTCGCAAACAGTTCTGCCCTATCAAGCTTGTGCCCAAGCCTTTTACAACAATCAGTGGTAAATGCACCAACTACTTCTCATAGGAGACAGAAACCGAAGGGTCATACCCTTAATCTGTAACGGTTCACCAGTATACATTCTCGTCTGGCTGAGGTCTTGCACAAACTTAAGGATTGGAGTCCAGAGAGAATTTTGTTAAAGATTGATTCTGCAATCACTGATATGGCTGCACCGGTATCAACCTCCATTAGAACCAGGTAACCATTTAGCCAGATATTTATTTTGATTGGTTCTGATTTGGATGTTGCTAAACAATGTAACTGTTCCAAAACAGCTGTGGGTGGATTTTGCAGGATGTGCCTCCTAGGACTCATCTGCTGTCTCAAGTCCACACACTGGTAGTAACCAGTTTGCCAGCCCAGATCCTGAGGAACATTTTAGCCATTTGGTTGAAGCTCAGCTTTGTTATGGGGTTTTGCTGTGGGCTGACCTAGGGTCCCTCTGCTCAGTATGTGTCCTGCATGAGGCTATGCGATTGCCTGCACTCAAGTGGCGTTCCACAAGCTCAGTCAGACAGGTGAGGGTACCCACTTCATTCGGGATACACTGTAGCTCACATTCTGCACTTGCCATATTTTCTAATGCCAAGCCAGTTGTAGTGCCAGTTTGAAGTCCAGTTGGGCTTTAGCTATTAGGTGCTTTTGCATGGTTACATCATTAATCATTAACCAAACAGTCTCATAGTATCTCATTCGGTGTTATCCCAAATCACATGCCTCTGCTAGTTGTCTTAACCTCATCAAAAATTCCAGTATGGATTCCCCTGGTTCTCAAACTGCCAAATAAAACCAGTGGTGTCTCAGAATTAGAGGATGTTTGGAGTTGTAATACTCCTTAACTAAATCCATCATTGCTTGAAAGATTTTAGTATCTGGTGCTTAGGGAAAATTAAGCTCCTAATAACTTAAAATGCTGTGTGTCCGCAAGCAGTCAAAAGAATTATTCATTGCTTTCCATCTGCCCAATTGTCATTTGCCTGGAAAAAAATAGCACATTCTTTCCACATACTGGGCTCAGTCTTCAACAGCAGGATTGAATGTGTCAAGCTTCCCAAATAATGGCATGATGCCAGAAATGCTTATCCAACTCAAAAGTGTCTGTTGCGAATGAATTTTCGCAAGGAACATATTGTTTTCTCTTGTTGCCACTGAAATAACTCCACAGAGGCCATAATCACATCACCAAGTCACCCATTATTTATATGTGCACTATTTGTGGACTCTTACCAGCCAGATCAGAGCCATTCCCTAGAGTGAGGAGAATCCCTGAGACTCCTGTTTCTATCTGTCAGCCAGGACTTGCTGATTGGCCCAGGTTAACAGCCGAAATCAGGGAATTCATACTCAGTGAATCCACCTAGCCAACCTCAATCCAATCACTGTGCCCCAGAGTGAAAATTTCAGGTTATGATAGTTGTCAAATGCAATAGATGGTGGATCCTGATTATTAGTGCAATAGAAGCTACATATCTAGAGCAATTAGACCCTAATTGTTAATATAATAAACATTGAATATTTATGAAATAAGATTTGATTGATGCAATAGGCACTCCTGTTAATATTTAGTATTCTGATATTTAATGTAATATTATGCTGAATTTTGCATTCATAAGATATTTAGTATGCATATAAGAGAAATTTGATGATGGATGAATTAGGATGCCAAACATTGTGAAGCATTATGATTCTGATTATTGAAAAAGTAGATTTACTACAAAAAAAATCTTCCTTGCATAATTTTTTGCAGCAGCAATTGAGTCACAAAGAGTAGTCCATTAGAACACACCCACCACGAAAAAAGACTAAGCGACTGCTTCAGAGAACATCTACATTCTTCTTGTAAAAAAGACCCTGAACTACCCATTGCATGCCACTGTAATGCACCGCCCTGCTCCCTGACCAACATGTCTATCTCTGGCTTGCTGCTATGTTCTAGCGAAGGCCAACGCAAGCTAGAAGAACAACTCATTTTCCACTTGGAGACACTGCGGCTCTCCGGACTCAATATCGAGTTCAATAATTTTAGGGCCTAAACCCTCCCATGTCCCAGCCCACTACCTCACACATCAGGCCTTGTTACCACTTAGCCTGCCATTACACACTACCTGTTATTAGTCACTGATGGTCCCCATTAACAACTATTCGCTCTCCCAATCTGACAGTTACCAACTCTGACTGTCCAACTGCTCTTCTCTCTCTTTAGGCTCTATCCTATTGTTTATTCCCTACCCCATCCCCCTCCCCCATTTTCTGTATAAACTGACCTTTTCCCAGCCACCATCAGTTCTGAGGAAGGGTCACTGGACCCAAAACGTCAACTCTGTTTTTTCCTTCACAGATGCTGTCAGACCCGATGAGCTTTGCCAGCACCTTTGTTTTTGTTCCTGATTTACAGCATCCGCAGTTCTTTCAGTTTTTATTTTTTTTAAAAATATGTGGATTTCAAGGGACCTTGCTGCTGTAAAAGATCAGTCAAAGCTCCATGGGGTCATTACTGCCTCATAGCTTGCCACCCCAAAATCTCATCTCTGGCTCAGAACTCGCAACTTGAGAAACCCTAATTTGCCTATTTATTAAATATAAGTTGGATTTTGAAAGAAAATAAAACCACTTAAAGGGAAGCACATCAGGAAATGATTGCCTAGAATTAGGGAGGAGTTTACTTCAAGAAGCATCTACCTTCTTACCATTACTCTTGGGAGAGGAAAATGCTAGTTTTGGGGGAGGTAAAGAATTAAACATGACGTGAGTATCAGAACCACAAACGGGAGCTGAAGATAGAGCTTTTGAACGTGTATGTTATTGAATATGTGCCTGTAATTGCAGTGAAAGGAAAGTTAGAAAGAAGCAGTGGAAATATGATAGAGCTAGGGGTAAACATAGGTGACCAGCTGTGGGATGAGAGGGAGCCATGCGGCCATACTTTGTTCAGTTAACCATATCAAATGAAGCTTACAATGTTGATAGCTCCTCTCTTTGCTACATTGTGTCATCCTTCAACTAAATGAAAAAGAAGGGATGAAGGAAGAGAATAGAATCAAATGATTAGAATGACAGAGAATAAAGCAAAAACAGAGAATGATTACACAAATCCTGTTAAACCTCACTTGGAGCACAGTGAGCAGCTCTGGGTACCACACCTTAGGAAGGATATATTGGCCTTAGAGGACGTACAATGAAAGTTTACTTGGATTTCAGATGCCAAGCTATGAGGAGAAATTATATAAATTTGAACTATTTTATCCAGAATTTGGAAAATTAAGGAGAGAACTGATTAAAGTCTTCAAGATAGGAAAATACAGGATAGATAAAGATAAATCATTTTCACTGGTTGGAGATTCTAGAACAAGGAGCATAGTCTGGAATTTAGGGCCAGACCAAATCAGGAAATATACTAGGAAGCACTTATACACAAAAAGGATTGTACATGTTTGGAACGATCTTCCACAAACAGCAGTGAATGCAGGATCAGTTATTAACTTTAAATCTGAGGTAGATAAATTTTTCTAAAGCAAAGATATGGACCAAATGCAGGTATGTGGAATTAGGCCACAGATCAGCTATGATCTCATTGAATGGTGAAAGAGATCTGAATAACCTACTCTTGTTCTTGTGTCCTATGTAATTTTATGACTGTTGTCTGCAGTGTAGAGCAGTTAATGAGGTATTAAAAATCTTGCTAACAGCATGCACTTTCCAAATGAAATCTTTGTACTTTTCTCCATCATACCCAGCTGTATCATCAAGGAAGGTAATGTTGTGTAGTTTTGTTCCATGATGGGCAGTATAGAACAAAAGATAACATCCTTAGAAAATGGGTTTGACTATTTACGGCTGAAATGAGAAATTTCTTTATTCAAAATTAGTGAACTTTTTGATTTCTTCTCCACAGAGAGCTGTGGAAACTCAGTCTTTGAATACTTTACAAGTCAGATAATGACAGATTGTTGAATACTAAGTACAGTTTCCAGTAGAGGATATGGAGATAGTGTGGAAAGATGCAGCCTAGGTAGATCAGCCGTGATCTTATTGAATGATGGGGCATGTTTAGGAGTCAACCAGGCATATTCTTCCATTTCTTATGTTCTTATGTACTGAGATATCAACTTATCTTTTAATGTCTCTACTATACTAAAAGTATCTGAAAAGTCAAGATGAATGTATACCATGGACTTCATGAAAATTAGCTCATTGCAGGATGCGATTTTAACACTGTCGGTATCGTTTGGGTTTGTAAATTTGCCACTGTTTTCCTGAATGACTCATTTGGTTATGACAGTGAGATATTCACATTAAGAAAAATCAGTTGTTGGTTTGCCTGTGTTTAGTCAATTTCAAGCAGTCTGCAGTTGGATTGCTATAGGTAGCTTTAGGATCCATACTTCGAGAACTGAAAAGCCAACATTGATCCTACATCTGATTAATACCCAGTAAAGATGAAAAATGTCAGCAGGTCTGGCAGCACCTGTGAAGCAAAAATCAGAGTTAATACTTTGGGTCCGGTGACCCTTCCTCAGACATGTTCTGAAGAGGGGTCACCAGACCTGAAACATTAACTCTGATTTTTTTCTTCACAGATACTGCCAGACCAACTGAGCTTTTCCAACAGCTTTTGTTTTTGTTCCTGATTTATAGCATCCACAGTTCTTACGATTTTTATAAAGATGGAAGATGTGTAAGGCAAGAATTGGTGTCTCTTAAAACTCAGTCTTCTAACTCACTTACCCCTCACTTGAGGAAGGATGGAATTGCATTGGAGGCAGTTCAGAGAAGCCTCACTAGAATAATTCTAGAGATGAAATGTTTGTGTTATGAAGAATGATTGAACATTTTAGGCCTATACTTGCTAGGGTCCAGAAGTCTGAAAGATGATTTAATTATGTAAGACATTAAAGGAGGTTGGCAAAGTAGACATAGACATAATTAATCCTTGTGGGCAACCTAGAATGAGAGGTTTCAGGCTAAGGGGTGGCAGATTTAATACAGAGATGAGGAGGAATCACTTCTCTTAAAGGATGGTGCATTTGTGGAGAGTGTGGTGGGATGCCAGAACATTGAATAAATTTAAGAAGGAGATAGATTTTTCATTAGTAGCAGGTTAAAGGATTATGGGAATGAGCAGGAAAGTGGAGTTGAGGTCAAGATGAGATCAGCCATAATTGTATTTAATGGAAGAGCAAATTCAAGGGACCGAATTGCCTAGTTCCTACGTTCTTATAAGGAAATTGGCTTTCTTGGCAGAGCACGACCTGTCCTGTGACCATATACCAACATGATAGGATACCAGGAAAAGACAGTAAAGCACCAGCGAACAAAACACTAATATCGCACTCAATATGAATACCATTTTACTAAGACGTCATCCATGATTTCACATTGACAGGAAACTGGAAAATTTAACTTCACGTTTTCACAAGATTTATCTCTGTGGATTGCCAAAAGAAAAATCTAGCTTAATAAACATTACCATATGCATTGCATTTAGAATGATCCTAATTGGTTGTGCCCGCCTTGCAGAGACTAAGGTAATTGTTTATTATTAAAACCAAACTTCCTCTCGAACATGCTTGTTCACTGATTTAGTCAGTGTTTAGTATGTGACCTCCCACGTAATTCTACACTTTTTGTGATAAGCTTGCAGGCTTTCTGCCTCAACCTCCTCTGCTTCACTGAAAGCAGGAAACTACAGTGACGCTGTGCTTCTACTAAGGATTGTGCTGCTCACCTGTCAGGATCCACATTTCAAACTGGTCTGCTGGAAGTAACTCTGAATGGCAGAATTTGGTAGGTACTCCATGATGGAGCCTTTTCTCCTCTTTTATTTTTGTTTAAAGTTAACATTTGCATTATTTTCATAGCATGATAGCTGTTTTAGCAGAACAGCAAACACCCAATACTAAAATCAGAATGTGCAGTGCCATACTGATTCAGAGGCTGTTAATCCTATAGACACAATGAGATGTGAATGTATGTGAATGTGCAGGGTGCTAACAAGAGAATGGCTTCTCTGTGTATTGTTTTTGAAAAGCAGTAATATAATGAGCATTGTACAATTATTACTGCATGACGGAGGATACAATCAGATTTTCTTATCAATTTCCTATACATGCAGCTAATTATCTGGTAGACCATGATTAATATCTGGATGTACATGAAATCCTTTGTGCAATTGCTAATCAAATAAGAGTAATTACATGACATTGTAACATAGATGCAGACTCCACAGAGTGAGGGGCTAATGTCAATTGGTGACATTTAGGAAGGCTACAAAGTCAATGTGTTGTATTAGAAGTGACTTTTATTCATGTCAAGGGGAAACGGTGGTGAGGGAGAGCAAATGTTCCTATTTTAATAATTCCGTAATAGAATCAGTGGTTCATAATCACAGAACTTTATGAATTATGAAACCATGCAGCACAGGAGGAAGCTATTCAGCCCTCAATTCAGTGCCAGCTCTTTAAAAGGACAATCCAATTAACCCCAGTCCCCTCATCTTTCTGATCGAAATTACCCTTTCCAATTTATTTATCCAATTCCCTTTTGAAAGCTGCTACTGATTCTACCTCCATTGTCCTTTCTGCATTGCAGTCTAGATCATAACAACTCACTGTATAAAAAAGAATTCTATTTCTCTCCCAGCTAGATTTTTTCTAATTAATTTATGTCCCTTTATTATCAACCTATTGCCAATAGAAACATTTTCCTCTATCCATTCCATAAAAAGCCCCTCATAATTTAGAATACATCTACCTCCCCTACTTTTTCCACTTCAAGGAAAACAACCCCACTTTGGACTTAAGACCTGTGTTTAAATATAAGTTCAGTGGAAGATATTTCTCCCTAGCATCATCTAGATCGAACGTCCAGAGGAAAACCAAGCCCCAAGATTGTGTGGTCACAGTGAAGTCAGTCTGATTGTTAATCCATTCTGGATATAAATCAGATTAACCCTTCTACAGGTCCTTCTTCTTTTCTTCTTCTCGTGTTCTCTGTTTGAGGGCAGATCTGGCCCTTGGTGCCCCAATCTCTTCAGGTCATCTCTCATCTAAACTTCTTTCATGCAATCTACCAAAGGATGTTCAAAATGGTAAAGAGCAAGGTTATCCACAAAAACATTTGGAAATGCAATTACTTCCAGTTTTCATCAGGCACTAAGTGAAAGAAGCAAATCAGGCAGAGCCTGCAAGCCCACACAGAGCAAGGTCAGTAAATAATTTGTAGACAGGACATTTCTACAGTGCTCCGCCATCTTTCTGGTTTTATTAAGGGGTGACAAAGAAGAACAAGGCCACGAGGTATGTAGGATAATAAAATGTGAGGCTGGATGAACACAGCAGGCCAAGCAGCATCTCAGGAGCACAAAAGCTGACGTTTCGGGCCTAGACCCTTCATCAGAGAGGGGGATGGGGGGAGGGAACTGGAATAAATAGGGAGAGAGGGGGAGGCGGACCGAAGATGGAGAGTAAAGAAGATAGGTGGAGAGAGTGTAGGTGGGGAGGTAGGGAGGGGATAGGTCAGTCCAGGGAAGACGGACAGGTCAAGGAGGTGGGATGAGGTTAGTAGGTAGCGGGGGGTGCGGCTTGGGGTGGGAGGAAGTGATGGGTGAGAGGAAGAACCGGTTAGGGAGGCAGAGACCGGTTGGACTGGTTTTGGGATGCAGTGGGTGGGGGGGAAGAGCTGGGCTGGTTGTGTGGTGCAGTGGGGGGAGGGGACGAACTGGGCTGGTTGAGGGATGCAGTAGGGGAAGGGGAGATTTTGAAGCTGGTGAAGTCCACATTGATACCATATGGCTGCAGGGTTCCCAAGCGGAATATGAGTTGCTGTTCCTGCAACCTTCGGGTGGCATCATTGTGGCAGTGCAGGAGGTATGTAGCCAGGTTTCTGCACGCTTCTGTGGCAGTAGCAATCATTCATGTCACTTTACCAAAGATTAGAGATGCCTGAAGGGGAAATAGAGAGTCCCTCAATGTAGGATTTTAATCATTATATCATAGTTAGCTTCTTCAAGGCAGTAAGCTTCTTAACTGTTGATCCCACTTGTGGCCACTGCTTTGACCCCACAACCACAAAGAACAAATCCTCATTCATCCTGTCAAATTAATTTAAAAAGTTGAACATAGGATCACCAATGGAATCAATAGTCAGAGGGAGTCTGTACTGCTCCTAGGAAGGAAATTTCTAGGCTATTTTGCTACCATCAGTGGGTCTGGCTATAATTCTTTTCACTTTCTGTCTGTCTGACTGTCTGTCCCTCTCTCTCTCTCTCTCTCTCTCTGAAGCTGTCCGGATGAGAACTCAGTTGTGGGGAGATTAGTGCATTCCTTGATTGAGACAATTCACAGAATGCCCTGAGGATATGTGTTGCAGATGCACCTGAATAGTAACAGGGCTAAAGGGTTAAATGTAGAATAGGTTGCTTGTATTTACATAGAACAGTATAGTACAGTACAGGCCATTCAGCCTATGATGTTGTGCCGAACTTTTACCCTAAACCTAAGGTCTATCTAAGCTCCATGCTACCTTATACTATCATCCATATGCCTTTCTAATATCTCCCTGATTACAGAAGATTAAGAGGCAACATAATTGAAGTATTTGATAATGATTTGGGATTAAATGACCATCTTCCTCTGGTGGTGTTGGAGACCAAATTCAGAACAAGAAGGCATAACTTTAAAATTACAGCTAAGCCATGTAGGAGCGATATCAGGAGTGTTTCTTTATACAAGGGTAGTGCAAAGCTAGATTCGCTCCATTTTAAAAAATCTTGATGTTAGTCATAAAGTTCAGAAGTAAGATTAATAGAATTTTGAAAGGCAGATGTATTATGGCATGTGGAACAATGATAGGTAGATGGAATTAAGATACTAATCAGCTATGATTTAATAAAACTACAGAACAGTTTTAAGGTGCTGAATTGCCTCCTCGAGTCCTTTGTAAAAAGAAAATATTGTCTTGGCTGGAGTACAGCTAAGAATTGGTATTTAATTAACTGTTTCTCACAAAAGGACAGATGGTCTCAGGAGTGTGATATGAACACTGACTGGCCTGGTCATCTTTAATTGTAATTAATTTTTGGAACAGAAGTACCTTCAATATCATCTGCCTATTTTATATTGATCAGCAAGCACTTGATATCCAGAGTAGGTGGGAAAAATATGAATATGATCTATTTCCCTGCACTAATATTTCTCATTTTGGTGAGACACTCACAATATGAAGGAATTAGCTTATTGTGAAGCAGTGTTTTGCAGCAGGTCTGAGTCAGCCAGTAAAAAAGAACATACACACAATTTGAGCCAAGAGTACAGGCCAAATAAAGAACTGTAAATTCTCTCTAAATTAAAAGAGAGTTGAAAAAGGTTAAATCACCTCAATTTGCAATCTGACACAATAGGGGTATCCAAATTATGAAGTTATTTTAGAAGCTTGAAGAAAAGGAAGATTATTTATGACATTAACATATCATCCGTGAGTCTTATTTGGTTGATTTTATTCGCATTTCAAATGTAAGTTCCTGTTCTCTCCCTCTTCTTCCTGTACTTCCTACGGTGATGCATGAACTAATATCATTCCCACCCACATTCAGTCTGCCTTTTGTTTACCACTTCCTGTCTACCCCTTGCTTAAGTCAACATGTGGACAAGTACTAGATTTGGAAAAACGCCCTTGAATGTAAGCATGTTATGATCTAAAATACATGCCTGAATTGCTGGCATGTGCAGATGTAACAAATATGTGCAGAGCCAAAGGAAAGAATGAGAGAGTGTAACTAATTAATGGCCGCAAAGCCCTGCTCACTAGTATCATTAACACTGGGGAAACAGCAAAATTGGAGAGCTGTACCAGAGACCTCAAGCAACAGTAAGTCATAGATATATTCACACAATCATCACTTTCAGCTGATGTCCCAGGTCCCCCACCACTGTGTCTGGATATGCCTTATCTCACTGACAGGACATACCCACTGCAGGTGATAGCAGTATGGTGTACAGTCAAGAGAGAGTGGCTCTGAGATTTCTCAATGTTAAATCTGGATCACACAAGTTGTCATGGCATCAAATCAAACAAGAGCAAGCAACTCTGTTGCTGATTACAACCTACCACCCTCTCTTGGCTGATGAATCAGTACTCCATGTTGATTACTCTTGGAAGAAATATTGAACTTAACAATGCTACTGAATGTACTCTGTATCAATGTCCATCACCAGGTGCTTCAGTAGCTTCACTATTGACTCACCGGGCTGAATACTTAAGGTAAAAACTACCAGATTGGGTCTGCAGCATTGCTGATTAAGCCAATAGGAAGAAAAAGTCCTTTTGACCTCATCCTCACCAATGTACCTATAACTGCTGTGTCTGTCCATGATACATCTTTTTAGGATGAACTGCCAAATACTACTGTGCAGAGAAGTCCTGTATTTTGTACAAGGCCTTGGCTGTGAAAGAGCTAATGTTGAAGTTGCATTAGCCGCATCCAACCTGAGTATGTCAACGGATGGAGAAGTAGTTAGCCTTGCATGAGGCCCCAAAGGAGACAGATGTGACATACTTGGTTTTTGATAGTTGTAATTATGCCGAAAACATTATTATTGATTATGCCTATTTGTAACATCCAATAAACTGTATCTTCTTACATAGGATTTTCATCATGCACCTACATAATGATCTCTTATTAAGAATCTATAGTGGTCTATTATGTTCATTAGACAGACCCTTAGACTCAGCATAGAAAAGAAAATTAGTGGCAGCAAACACCCCAATAACAAGGCACCAGTTTGATTTGATTTGATTTATTATTGTCGCATCTTCCCAGATATAGTGAAAAGCTTTGTTTTGCCTGCAGTACAGGCAGATAATACTGTACCAAGTGAAAAGGGTAATAGAACAGAGTGAAGGATACAGTGTTACAGCTGCAGAGAAGGCGCACAGAGAACAAAATCAACATTAATCTTAAAATTTGAGAGGTCCATTCAGAAGTCTAACAGCTGGGAAGAAGCTGCCCTAGAACCTATTCATATGTGTGTGCAAACGGTTATATCTTTGGCCTAAAGAAAAAGGGTGGAAGAGAGTATAACCCAGTGAGGGATCTTTGATTATTTTAGTTGGTTTCCTGAGGCCGTAGGAAGAATTGACGGAGTCAGTAGATGGAAGGCTGGTTTGTGTCGTGGACTGGGCTATGTTCACAACTCTCTGTAATTTCTTCTGGTCTTGGGAAGAGCAGTTACCAAACCATGCTGTGATGCATCCAGATATAATGCCTTCTATGGTGCATTTATAAAAATTGTTGAGAGTCGTTGTTGTCGTGCCAAATTTCCTTAACCTCATGAGGAAGTAGAGACATTGTTGTGCTTTCTTGACCATTGTGTCGACATGAATAGACCAGGATTATTGGTGATATCACTCCCAGGAACTTGATGCTCTCAACCATCTCGACCCCAGGATCCTTGATGCAGGGAAGGGCATGTCCTCCACCCCATTTCTGAAGTCAATGACTAGCTCCTTTGTGTTGTTAACATTGATGGAGAGATTGTTGTCCTTATACCATGCTGGTAAGCACTCTATCTTTTTCCTGTATTCATGTTGTTGGTAAATGGAAGAATCGATATGATGAAAATGCTGATATCTGAAAACACAACACCATATTCAAACTGAAGTGACCCAACATCTCACAATAAACTGAACTAAATAGATTTAGAACATGTTTAGCAGCTTAAAACTGGGTATTCATGAAGATGCTGTGAACCATCAGCTGTAGAGTATTTTTTCACCAGAATACATAACCTCATAGAATGATATGTCATGACTCTCATGACATCATGTCAGGGTCCAAGTTTCATTCAACAAAGAGTGTAAAAGACATCCAGAAGCAATTCCAGGTGCACTAAAAAATGAAGTGCCAACATGGAGCTATATACATGTTTAACACCTTAATGCAACATACAGAGCTAATAAACTCTGTGATGAAACATATGTAATATTGTATAGATTTTGGATTTCAATATGTGGAATATGGATGTTAGTTACTCCTGTGAATAGTTTTCTTTTTGATAAAAATCACCAAGATCAGAGAGTCTTTCCAGGATTTGTTAGCAAGAAGGTGACTACAGACCCTTGTGATAACTATAGAAAGATTTTATACTGCTGGGTTTATGACAGAATAAATATTTAAGGCAATTAATTTTGTTTTCTTTTCATGAGATTCTAGGATAAGCAGTTTGTTTTAAATTCTGCTTAGAAGCATTTTTCTCTGTTGGTTCAGAAGACACTACTGTCCAGTTTAGAAGCAATGTTCATTTCTCTCCTAGAAGAAGAATACAGGGCAGTTCAAGGGATAAGCTATCTCAGCAAATGGTTTGGTTGACGAAATATCAAAGTCAGGAGAATTTGATCATAAATTCACAGTAGTTAAAACTGGGAACAGTTGGGCTCTCAGATTTGTGAAAAGTTCATGTTGGCAGATTTAGAAAGGACTCTTATATTGTTTCTCCAGCCCAAGGCCTAGGAACTGTAAGGAGTCACTTAAATAAAACCCTAAATATTGGACACCTGGGGTGTAAAATCTCGAGACTTGAGTCTCTGTAATGGATAGCTTTGAGAAATTGGTTGAAACTTTATTTTGCAGTGTGTTTTAGATCTTGTTAACTGCCTTTGATAGTTGGATAGCTTTTTTTGTTTCTTCTTTTGTTAGTAATCTTATGCTGTTAAATTCTATAGCCTTGAGCAAATATATTTCAATGATCAGCCACCACATTAATCACCATAAGATTCTGGGATCTGACCTGGCCAATAGTTCTATCAGCTAGGGTCATGTCAGTTCAACAACTGTTGGATTTTTTCAACACTTTGTAATTCTGTGAATTCCAGTGCTGAAAGGCAAACACCTATTGAACAACAGGAGGAGGTGTTGCCATAACCATTCTCAGTAATGACATATGAATATAAAAGTCAAAGGATTTTCAGCCATCTTCAACCTGAAGTGCTGAGTGGATGATCCACTTCACCCTCCCCCTGAGCTCCACACCATTACAGTCTTCAATTATACCAAGAAACACTTGAGTGCAAAATTTATAGACTCTGATAGTATCTCAGATATAGTACTGAAGATTTGTGCTCTAGAATTAGTATCATCTCTAACCAAGCAGATCCATCTACTACCACTGACAAAATGGAATATCACTTAGGCATGGCCTGTGTACAAAATGAAAGATAAATCAGTGAATTACCAACCCATTAGTAAAATCATCAACAATGTGATGGAAGGTGGTGTGACAGTGTTTTCAAAAGGTACTAATACGGTACAAAAGGTATTAATCAGCCATTACTGCTGTTCATTTGTTCCACAAGGGCCATTCACATTCTGACCTCATGACAGCCCTGACCCAATCGTGAGCAAAGGAGCTGAACTACAGAGGTGAAGTGAAATTGAGAGACCTTGACATCAAGTAACTTTTGACCGACTATGGCATATCAAGAAACCGTAGGAAGATGGCTGTAGCTCTGAGAGGCTAATTGTCTCAGTCCCAGGACATTGAAACAGACATTTTTTAGACTAATATCTCAGACCCAACCATCTTCACCTGCTTCACTAATGTGTTTCCCTCTATCATAAGGTCAGCAGGGAGGATTCTCACTGATGATTGCACAATGTTCAGCACTATTCGTAGTGATATGGTATCACACTGCATTTGGTTCAATATTAGAAACAAGTTAAACAGTTTTCTTTTGTTAACAAGTAATAACTAGTTTATTCCTAACAAAATTTAAAACAAGAATGCAAAGATCATTGACAAAAATGTTTAGGAAATGCAAATATATGTAACTCCATCATGAAGACACAAGTGCACACAACACAGGAAATGTAAAATTTCAAAAGTTCTACAAGTCTTGTCTGAAGAGTTCTTTGTCAAGTGACATTTAAACTCAGGAGAAAAACTTATTCACAGATTGTCATAAATGGTGTTGAGTAACCGAACTAAAAAAGCTTTGCATGCACACAAATTGTAGGCACTGAGGCATCTTCCCTGGAAAAGTTGAGGTTATCAGAATCTTCTGTTCTAAGGTCAGCAAGGTAGGTTTTGAAATCTTCCTTAGAAACCCAGCAAGAGTGATGAAGATGATTTCAAGCGAGTTTTCAGTTCATCACTTTGATGGTGGAAGTTGCAGAGAAGTAGAAAAAAGGGGCAAAGAGCTGTTGCTCCTCAAGCAAATATTTCAGGTTCTCTCTGCCTCTAGATTTAAAATTAAGTAGTTTTATTCCACCCACAAACTAGGTCATGTGACCACTCTGAAACTAGACTAGATGTCTATATTCAGATCCTCTCTACCTTGTCAACACAACATTGTTGCTGATGTATCGAATGCCTTTTCCTCTGTAAAGTGACAATTTTCAAAAGTTCAGGATGTATTATAAATACATTCAAGTTAATGTTATTATAAATTAATACTTGAAATACACAACTTCATAACAGATTCCGCGCGAGATGGAATGGTTTCTTTCTATCAACACTGTCAAATTCTTTAACCATCTTAAACACCCCAATTAGATTAAACTCAAGAGACTATAAGCAACAAATCCACCCTAGTACATAAGGATCATTTTCAATGTAATCATTTTGAAAATGGAAAAAATAAATTTGTGTTGCTATGATTTTTCTCCAAGGTTGTACAGAGCACTTTCCTGGAAATCTTCAATTCCTGGAAACTCCTGGCCACTGCCTGGAGCTTCTTGGAAACTAAAGATGGATTTAAAATACAAAAGTCCTCCAAACCTTCACACAACCGTACTTCAGTCAGTTACCCTTGCAGGGTTCCTGGGTTCTATTGCATTAAAGAGGTTGGTTAAGTTATGTTGTTGATATGAGGAATCATAGAATGGAACAGCACAAAAGGAAGCCATTTAATCCATTCTGTCTGTCCTACCTCCCCATGACAACAACTTGCCCCCACCCTTTGCCCCACGGCACTGAAAATATTTTATTCTCAGATATTTATTCAATTGCTTTATGGTGAAAAGGCTTTCATAAAGGCAATAGGGAACCAATTGAAACAAGCTTGCTTTTATAAACAAAATTCATGTTTGGTGGAGGGGGGTTGTGAGGAAACAAAGTCAATATGTGCTATTTGAGTGACCCATGACCATACCTTCTAACAATCTCTCTGTAACTTTGCCAGTTTTAGGACCATGTTGCATCTGTTGGTGAATGTTTCTATGAGACCTGTGTTCTTGATTAAATCTGACTGAGCACTTTACTAATGATATGGTATACATCATCATCATCGAAGCGATCTTACTGTCTCCTGAAACTTCTTGGCAAGATGAAACCAGAGTAAAGTGTCTGAAATGGAATAAATGTTTTTCTTAATCAGCATTACCTGTGAATATTTGTTAAGAGCACAATAAGATAAAGAATTGTAGAGACCATAGTGTTATTTTGCTGCTAGCACTGCTTTTGTCTGTTTCACCATAAAGGATAATGTAAACCCAAACCTTTACTTATGTGGCAGTAGCAATCCTGTTTAGCATGTTCTGGGTTAGAAAACTTTAGAATCAGAAAAGATAATGAGGCAGTTGAAAGCATGAATGAGCATTTTAAAATTGAGACAATATCAGACTGGGACCTAGTGAAGACCTGTGAGCTCAGCTCAGGATCTATTGGTATTCCAGGCTGGAAGTAAAGGAGTATACCAGCACAACAGCAGTTCTGTTTTGCAGGTTGTGGTGTCGCATAACCAGCAAATCTTTTGCATTAATTCTGTCGAGGCTTCAAAGCTAATTACTGTGAGTTGCAACTTTGAACAGCATGTTTCTATAAGCTCTGTTGCCTACGTGCTGTCCCTGAGCTGAAGGTTGGAGGTTGTGTATGAAACAGCTGAAGCAATGAAGGTTAACACAATTTGCAAGAGCACACATATATAACGGTTACTAATGTGAAATAGGAACAGGAACCTGCAGTCTTCGCTTACATGTGGTCAGTACCACATAGATACGTAAGCTTCAGTGTAGTATATGAAATAAACCTAATTCTGGTCAATATTTTTGCAGTTGAGTCTGGTTTCAGGGAGGAGGAAGTTATACATATCCTTTTATACCCTGAATGCTTTGTCCAGGTTTCATTTTCTGAGAGTGAAGTTAAATGGATGTATATATCAACATGAATCATCAATCCTCCAGGAATCTCCTGGAGCAACACAGAATTGAAAATTATTCTGAAAATAATACCCTGGGAGAAGAATAATCATTAACATAAAAACTAAAATGATGTATTTCTTTCAACTTGTTTCTTTGTTTCTTAATAAAAATATCTGAGATTGTAGAATGGTGTTTGACTGACAGCCAGTCAGAAAAAGGCTACTTTCCGATTAGGACAGGAAGGCAGGACAGTGCCAGGCTGAATGCCTCAGATGACTAAAGGCAGGATTTGAGGCCAGCTAGTTAGAGAGAGATGCTTATGTGATAAACCTCAAAGTAATGGTTATCCTAAAACTGAAATCCTATTTTTATTGAGTTTCTGACATGGATCCTGTGCTTTTCACCCATATATAAGATTTAAGCTTAAATTTAGAAGGCATAATTAAACAACTTTAAAATGAAACAGATGGCCATGTGTTTGATAATAAGAACGAAAAGTGGAGATATCAGTGAACTGGTATGGTGGGTAGATAAATGACAAATTAAATTCAATTGAAAGAAATGTGAAGTAAGTATCAGTGGGTGAGGCGGGATCTTGTGTTATATATGCGATTTACCTTTTAAAGGACTTTTTTTTACCACTTGTGTCTGGCCACCTAAAATAACTGCACAAAGACCAGTATCCCATCACAAAATCGCCCTTTATTTTCATGGTCTCTGACCAGCCAGGTCAACGCCAGACCCTAGACTGAAGAGTCTTCTGCCTATATCCATCAGCTAGTCCTCCATGATTGGCCTTGTTTAACAAACCCAGTCAAGGATCTCATAATTAATGAGATCTACCTGGCCCTAGTTCCAATCACTGCATCAGCATTTATTGCCCATCCCTAGCTGACCTTCAGAAAGAGCTGTTGATACAACAGAGTGGTTCATTAGGCCGCTTACAGAGGGCATTTGAGAGTCAACCACATTGCTGTGAGTCTGGAGTCACGTGTAGGCCAGACCAAGTGAGGATGGCAGATTTCTTTGCCTGAAGAAATCAGTGAACCATTAGTAAACATTAGTAAGGACATCGTCATGACTACTGTTCCCACTGATTACTTTTGCTTCTGTATGGACCTCCAAGGTCAGTACGTAGCAGTTGTTTCCTGAACTGGAGTCAGTGATGCAAATGGTATCAGTATGCTATCACTGTGTGCAGATCCATCAGTTGCCACGCCTTACTATTGTGTCAATGGAGACAGCAGGCAAGGCCAGAGAGTTGGCAACAAATGGTGGGACAATGATAATTGTAAAGAAACAGATGACCCTTGAAGTATGTATCTATCAGGCCAAGTCGGTAAGATAATTAAGAAGACATATGGAATACTTTCCTTTGTTAGCTGAGGCATAAAGTATAAGAAATCATGATAGAAATGTGTGAAACACTAGTTACAGCTGGAGAACTGTGTAGAACTCAGGCCACCATAATCACAGAAGAGGATATGATCATGTTACAGCAGGTACACAGGAGATTTATAAGGATATTAAAGGGAAAATAAAAGGTAGTGATGTGCAAAGATTAGATAGTTTTCTCTGCAACAGAAGGGAGATTTAACTGAGGTATCAAAAATTATGAAGGGCATAGCTAAGGTCAAAAGGAAGGGTCTACGTTAATTAGGGGAATAAATTAATTGGTTGACAAATTAAAGAGAGTTTGAGGAGAATCATTTTTACCCAGAGGTTAAAGAGGATCTGGAATTCAATGCCTGAAGCAGTGGTAGAGGCTAAAACCCTCATTTGTTTAATAAATATTTGGATTTGCACTTGAGGTGCTGTAACCTACAGGACTAAATAGCAAGAACCTCAAAGTCAAATTAGACTGGCAACTCTTGTTCAGGTGGCACAGACATGATGAATTGAATGACCTTGTCCTGTGTCCTAATTTTTTATGTTTCAATAAATATGCCCAAGTAAAGTTGGCAACTCTGTTGAGACAATGCAGGAAGAGTCACTGCCGCACGGAGTGATCACATCCTAACACAATGTGCACACAGATGCTCTTCCCAGTGGGAGTCACTGGGAAGCAGTCTGAAGCAGAAGGCCCAGATGATTTCCCCCTTAGTTAATATTCAGAAACATAAAGATGTTAAGAATGCCATTTGACCCTTCCTTGTGGGACCTATTTCTGCCATTAGAACATCCAAATACATTTTAGCAACAAGATCATCTTTACTATAATAAAATGTCAGGCACAATATCCATAGTACAAATGCACTGTATCACAGAATGGTTACTATTCAGAAGGAGGCTACTCACCCAGTTATATGTACACTGGCTACTGCAGAGGAACAATTTATCAAGTGCCACTCAACAGCCTTGTACATTTTTCTTTTTCAGAAATCATTGTAATTCTCTCTTAAATTCCTAAAATGAACCTACCTGCATTTCAGACAATGCATTTAAGATCTTAACCATTTGCTTTTTGAAGATGTTTTCCTTCATGTCACCATTGTTTCTTTTACCAATTCCCTTAAATCTGTGCCCACTCATTCTTAGTCCAGAAGGAAGACATATTTTATCTACTCTGTCCAGTCCTCTCCTGATTCAGATTCTTAAGTAAAGCCCATTGTGGAGAACTGTTCAAATCTCACAACTGAATGTCCTCTGCATTCGTTTAAGGGAATATATAACATACTTATACAGAGATTTACGTGGCTGCTAAATTACAGCTAGCTACTTCTTGGCAGCAGATTTCTGTAAGCAGATTGATTGAGATGCTGCCAGTGATATTGGCTTTCATACAACAGCACCTGCAGACTTGGAACATTGAGTGTGGAAGATGCTTCACACATTCAGCCTGGAATTAGAGCAAAACCTGTCTCTACAGGAAGCATCATAAATTCCCCAACCTGTTACTAAGAAAGAAAAAAAAACACAAAGCAGTCGAATTTTAAAATCAAGTAGGTGCTATTTTAATATAAAAGTGTGCTAGTCTCATTCTGTACCTGCTGTTTTCCTTAATCACTTAAAACATGGTAGGGTTGCTGATTTTTAAAATGTCCACTATTATTTTTTAACAATTCCATGTCCTCCCTTGTCTCTGTAATCTCCTCAATTTCTGCAGTCTCGGTGCTCCTACTATTCTAGCCTCTTGGGCATCCCTACTTATAACCACTCAACCATGAGTGACAATGCTTTCAGTTGTCTAGGCCCTAAACCTTGGAATTCTCTCCATAAACTGTTCCCATCACTACTTCCTTCTGTTCAAACGTTAATTTCACAATATTAAAGTTGCTATACAAATGCAAGATATTGTTGTTATTTTCCCAAGGTCAAAAATTTGGATTGGATCCCTCAGGTTACTGTTGTTACTCTGTCATAAATGTTGATAAAGTTACAGCTTCAGAAGGTATGACAGAAAGGGCACCTTACTTCACAATTGTTACCTCCCATCCAACCACTAAAGCTGCCTTCACTCAGACTTCCTTTAAGGACTGACAGTGATTAAAGAAGCCAGCTCCACACCATCTTCTCCAGGGCAGTTCACAGAATCACGGAAGTGTTGCATTGCAGAGAGGGGCCATTAAATCCATCATGTGTACTGGCTCTTCAAATGAGTGTCATTACCTACTGACACTCTTCTGCTTTTCCTCATACCATTGTGTATTACTTCTATCCAAATAATCATTCAGTGCTGTCTTGAATGCTTCAGTTGAACATGCCACCACCTCATTTCCAAGCAGTGCATTCCAGATCCTAACTACTTGTATGAAAAAGACTTCTCCCAATTTGCATTTGCTTCATTTGCAAATCAACATAAATCTGTGCCCTTTTTATTGATCCTTTTGTGAGCAGGAACAATTTCTCCCTGTCTAGCCTGTCCTGTTCCCATGGGACTTTGAAAACCTTCTTCAAATCTCCTTTTACCCTTCTTCTGTCCAAGGAAAACAGTCCCAACTTGTCCGGTCTATCTTCTTAACTGAAATTTCTCATCTCTGGAACCATTCTTGTAAATCACTTTTACCTTTTCTCTGTATTTCCATCCTTGCTATAATGTGGTGACCAAAACTGTACACAATATGCAGCTGACGTTTCGGGCCTAGACCCTTCATCAGAGAGGGGGATGGGGAGACGGTTCTGAAATAAATTATCACAATTTTAACCTCACTGCAAAGCCTCTTCCAGTGATGCCTAACCTGAAGAAGTTACCCTCCACCCTCCGGACCAGCCTCAGGGAATCTCTCTCCCACTGCAACTCTCCTCGGTCTGCCTCCCCCTCTCTCCCTATTTACTTCAGAACCCTCTCCCCATCCCCCTCTCTGATGAAGGGTCTAGGCCCGAAACGTCAGCTTTTGTGCTCCTGAGATGCTGCTTGGCCTGCTGTGTTCATCCAGCCCCACACTTTGTTATCTTGGATTCTCCAGCATCTGCAGTTCCCATTATCTCTAATCACAGTACTGCAGCTGAGTTCTTTTTATATTCATGCATGGGACATCAGGGTTGCTGAAAAGTCAGCTTTCCTCCTCCTCTGATGCTGCTTGGCCTGCTGTGTTCATCCAGCTCTATAACCATGTCATATCAGATTCTCCAGCATCAACAGTTCCTACTATCTCTGTAATAATTGCCTGTCTGTATTCGTCCTTGAGAAGTGAGAGTGAGCTGCCTTCTTGAACCGCTGCAGTACATGTGCTGTACAATGCCCTTAGGGAAGGAATTTCAGGATTTTGACAGAGCGACAGTGAAGGGAAGGATTAAGCTCCAAGACACAATGGTGAGTGGCTTCGAGGGAAATTTGCAGTGGTAGTGTTCCTACGTATCTTCGGCCATTGACCTGCTAGATTGAAATGGTCTTGGATTTAGAAGGTCTTGTCTAAGGATCTTTAGTGAATTTTTGAAGTGCATCTTATAGATCAAAGATACTGCTGCCACGGAGCATCAATGGTGGAAGGAGTGGATGTTTATGGATGTGATGTCAAACAAGTGGGCTACTTTGTTCTGTGTGGTGTCAAACTTCTTGAGTGTTATTGGTGCTGCACTCATTCAGGAAGTATGGAGTATTCCATCTCAGTCATGACTTGCATCTTAGACAATGCACAGGCTTTGAAGTGTCAAGAGATGAGTCACTTTCTATCCCCACAGTATTCCCAGCCTGTGACCCACTCTTGTAGCCACTGTATTTAAAATGGCATCTCCAGTTGAGTTTCTGGTCAATGGTAACCCCCCCCAGGCTGTTGATAGTGGGGGATTCTGTCATAGTAACACAATTGGTGTCAAGGAGTGGTGATTAGATTAATTCAAATGGGAGGTGATCGCTGCCTGATATTTATTTGATGCAGATGTTACTTGATATTTGCCACCCCAAGCCTGGATATTGTCCAAATCATGTTGCATTTGAACATGGATTGCTTAAGTATTTGAGGATTTGCGAATGATGCTGGATATTGTGCAATCATCATCAAACCTCCCCATTTCTGTGGTGAAATAACTCCACTCAGCTGGACTTAACACATAAATGCAGTGGCCACATGAGTAGGTCAGAGGCTAGGAATACTGTGGTGAGTAACTCACCTCCTGACTCCCCAAAGCCTATCCACCATCTACAATGCATATCTTATGAGTGTGATGGAATACTCCCCACTTGCCTGGATGAGTGTCGCCTAGCTCAACACCATCCAGGACAAAGCAGCCCGCTTGATTGGCACTACATCCATGAGCATCCACTCCCTCCACCACTGACACTCAGTAGCAGCAGTGTGTACAATCTGCAAGATACACTGCAGTAATTCACTGAAGCTCCTCAGATAGCACCTTCCAAACCCATGACCACTTCCATCTAGAAGGACAAGGGCAGCAAATATATGGGAACATCAGCACCATCACGTTCTTTTTCAAGCCACTCACTATCCTGACTTCAAAATATATTGCTGTTCCTTCACTATGGGTCAAAAACCTGAACTTCCCTTCCTAATGGCATTGTGGGTTAACCAACAGCAAGGGCTGCAGCAGTTTAAGAGGCAGCTCTCTACCATCTTCTCAAGGGCAACTAAGGATGGGCATTAAATGCCGGCTGGCCAGTGACATGCATATCCCATAAAATGAATTTTAAAAAAATCAGTATCCCATCACCAAGTCACCCTTTATTCACATGTGAAAAGTCCTTCATGCTAATTCAGGTCTCAGAATGAACAGAACTTCTGACACTCCTGTTTATATCTGTTGGCTAGAGCTCCCTGAATGGACCAGATTAACAGCCCTAATCAGGGAACTCATATTCTACAAGATCCACCTGGCTGACCATGTTACAGTCACTACATCCCACACCCAAGTCCAAGGACATGTATGTGTGTTTTTTTTGTAGCTCCTCCTGGGGCTTTTTAGTACTGGGTCAGATATCTCCAACTCTGCTTCTGACATGGTGGCTTTAATGCAACAGAGGCTGGCATCCCATCACCAAGTTGCTGTTTATTTACACATGAAAAGTCCTTGACACTGATCCAGCTTCCTCAGAGCCAGTTCTCAGAGTAAACAGAATCTCTGACACTCTTTATATCTATCATCCAGGGGTCCCTGAATTGACCAGATTAACAGCCCCAATCTGGGAATTTATATTCTATCAGATTCACCTGGCTGACCTCATTACAGCCACTACAGGAGGGAAGATTATTGAAGAAGCAGCTGAAGTTGGTAGGACCTAGGACAGTACCCTGAGGAACTCCTGGAGCTGAGATGATTGACCTCCAAACACCACAGCCATCTTCCTTTATGCCAGGTATGACTCTAACCAGTGGAGAGTTTGTCCCCTGATTCCCATTGCTTTCAGTTTTGCTAGGTCTCTTTGATAACAAACTTGGTCGAATGCAGCCTTTATGTCAAGTGCTGGCACTCTAACCTCACCTCTGGAATAAGGCATTTGTGCCCATGTTTGAACCAAGGCTCTACTGAGGTCAGGAGCTGAGTAGCCCAGGCAGAACCCAAACTGGGTGTCACCGAGCAGCTTACTCCTGAGCAGGTGCTGCTTGATAGCACTGTTGATGCCACCTTCCATCTCTTTTCTGATGATGATAGGGCAGTCATTGGATTTGTTCTGCTTTTTGTGTACAGGACAGACATGGGCAGTTTTCTACATTGTCAGGTAAATGCCAGTGTCAGTATCCTTTTGGGGTTCCACATATCCTCCTCACAGTTCACAATCCTTCCAATTTGTCTCTGCAAACTTTAAATAGTTCCCATAACACCAGGATGAACAGCATTAATACATATCAGGAAAAGAAAAGATCTATCACTGACCCCAGGGAACTTCACTACAAAATGTATGGCAGCCCAAAAATTATCCATTGACCACCAATCTCTGTTTTCTATCATCCAGCCAATTTTGTATCCTCATTGCTATAGTCATTTTTATCTCATGACCTATAACTTTGTAGATCTTTTGTGTGGCATTGTATTAAACATCATCTGGATATCCATGTATACCACATCAACAGTATTACTCATATCAAGCCTTTTTGTTTAAAAAAAACTAAAAGAACTGCAGATGCTGTAAATCAGGAACAAAAACAAAGTTGCTGGAAAAGATCAACAGGTCTGGCAGCTTCTGTGGAGAAGAAACAGAGTTAACGTTTCGGATCCAGTGACCCTTCCTCAGAACTGATGGTGGCTGGGAAAACGTCAGTTTATATGCAGAGAATAGGGAGGTGGGTGGAGTAGGGAGTAAACAATAGAATAGAGCCCAAAGAGAGAGAAAGACAGTTGGACAGACAAAGGAGTTGCTAACGATCAGGCTGGGAGGGTGAATAGTTATTAATGGAGACTGTTAGTGACTAACAATGGGGAGTGTGGAGTGGCAAGCTATGTGGTAACAAGGCCTGGTGTGTGGGGTGGGGGGCTGGGACATGGGGCAGCCTTTCTGTTACCTCTTCAAAACTACTCCAGAAGTTTAGACATAACTTCACCTTTAGCTATTCATGCTGACCTTTCCTAAGCAACCCACCTTTTACATGTGATTACTAATTCTCCCACCACTGAAATTAAAATGATTATCTGTAATTAAGGCTGGCCAATAAATGCTGGCTTAGCCAGTGATGCCCATATTGCATAAACAAATAAACTATAGACAGCAGGGCATCTGGCCTAATCAGGGCAGATGGTAGGATAGTTATAACGTGCTTTTTGTAGTAGGCTGTATTCTGTATTCTATATTCCCTAAACAAATCTTGCATCTTACCTGGTGGCCACTGTTCAAAGATATCTCCTTTCATATTATTGACTTGAATTTGCTTATACTTTTCTTAGTAATCCTAGGCCCAGGCTAATGCTTTGGAGACACTGATTCAAATCCCACCATGCACTTGGAGAAATTTATGTTCAATTCACAAATATGGAATTGAAAGCTAATCTCAGTCATTGTGAATGTGACAACCACTGTTACTTCTTATAAGAACTGGTTTGCTCTCTTAGGGGACGAAATTTGCCAGCCTTAGTGGTCTGACCTGTATATGACACTGAACCCACAGCAATGTGGCAGCGTTCTCTCTAAGCTGTAAATCAACACACATGTCCAGCTGCTTCAACATTCCACAAATGGCAATCAGTGATAACGACGTGGATCACAGCATTGACTTCTGGTTCTGGAAGTCACTGCCATGCTCAGACCTTGGAGGTCTGTGTAAAAGAAAAATAAGTTAGAAGGAATGCTGCAAATTGGTTGTTTCTTATCTACCTTCTGAAATGGCTCAAGGACATTTAGGTATGAGGCAGCAAATCCTGGTGATGCCTACATCCTAGGGTAGAATAATGAAATGAGAAGGTCCTTACCAGTGTGAATGTTCTGTTAGAATGTCTGCATTATCTGCATCCATGATGTATGCCTCGACTGTTTCCTGTGATATACACTTACCATTTCTCCAGAATGTTCAGTTGGATTTCTGGTTGCTCATGGCCCATAGTTTTGTTCTTCCTCATGTGGAAATGGACCACCTGTGCCTAGTCTACTAAAAACTTTCATAACTTAAATACCTATTTTAGGGCTTCTTTCTGTCTTTGCTTCTCAGAACTTCGGTGTAAAGACTCAAGTGTACTGACTGTCCTCTCCCCTTTTAAAATCATGATCTGAAATCTGGGACAATTTGCTATCAGTTATATATAACACAAAAATTCTAGTTATAATCTTGCTCAGAAATAAGTACGTTTTGGGGCTGATACTTTCAATCACTGCATCTGCCTGCCACTGTTAAATAGTAGGTTTTGTATATATTAGCACATTGTGCATATTTAGAGTACAGCAAGAGGAAAGCAACAGTTCTGTTTGAAATGCTAAGGTTAAACTACTTGACATCTAATGTTTAAAGAGTTGACTTTTTTCTGGTCATTTTATTTGAGCAGTCAGCTATGTACTCTACACCTCTCTCTGTCCCTAACTACAAATTAGTCTATTACTGGTGTAATTTAAGCAAAATTGTAAATTTCCTGTAAAATTTAGGAAGAAGCAAGACTTCTGTGCATATGCTTGCAGCAAACGCAGGTGTCAGTTGTGGTACATATGCTGGTATTCCCTCATCTCTGAGGAAGAATGCCCTTGGATTTGAATGCCAATCCAGGAGATCAAGTGTAAGATATAGGCTGATGCTTCAGATTAGTACTGAATGTGTGATGCACTGTCAGAGGTGCCAGATTTTGGGTAAAGGTTATGTTGCACTCCTAAGTGGACACAGGGATCATGCAAAGAAGAGCAGGGGAGTTTTCCTGGATAATTTTTATCTTTAAGTGAATGTTTTCAAATCATTTTCAGATTGATGCTTGTGTAACCTTGCTTTATGCAACTTGGCTGCGAACTTGAAACAATGATAACAGCTCAAAAATACTTTTCATTTATCCATTCACAGGATTTGGGTGTTACTGGCAAGACCAGCATTTTCTGCTCATTTCTTATTGCCTATGTAAAGGTGGTGGTGAGCTGCCTTATCAAACCACTGCAGTGTATACGCTGTAGGGACATTGCCCCATCCTGTTAGGGAAGGAGTAGGATTTTGATCCACCAACAGTGAAGTAGGATATAGTGTTGTATTTCCATATCAGGACAATGTGTGGTTAGGGAGGAACTCGCAGGTGGTAATGTTCCCATGTATCTGCCGCCCTAGTTCTTTTAGATTATATAGGTCGCAGGCTTGGAAGGTGCTGTGAAAGAACTCTTAGTGAGTTGCTGCAGTGCATCTTTTAGATTGCACCCTTGGCTGCCACTGTGTAATGGTGGTGGAGAGTGCGAATGTTGAACATGTTAGATGTGATGTCAGTGAAGCCAGTTGCTTTGTCCTGAATGGTATTGAACTTATTGAAGTTGTTGGAGCTGTAATCATAGAGTCATCTGCTGAGTATTCCATCTCACTCCTGCTTGTACCTTGTAGGTAGTGAACAGGATTTGGAAGTCAGAAGGTGAGTTACTTGTCACAGAAGTCCCAGCCTTTAATCTGCTCTTGTTGCCACATTATTTATGTCATTGTTCCAGCCAGTTTCTGGTCCAATGTAATTCCAAAGTTGATTGTGGAGTATCCCATGATGGAAATGCCATTGAATGTCAAGGGTTGATGGTAGATTCTCTTTTGTGAAAGTTATCATCGCCTGGCACTTTTGGGACACAATTGTTACTTATCACTTATCAACTCAAGGCTGAGTGTTATCCAGTTCTTGTTGCATGTGTATACAGACTGCTTCAGCATTTGAGGAGATATGACTAATGCTCAACATTGTGCAATCATCAGCAACTATCCCCAACGCTCTAAGGAGAGAGGGTAGGTCATTGATGAAGCAGCAAAAGATGGTTAGGCCTGGCTTACTGTCCTGTAGAGCTCCTGCATAATGTCTGTGGCTGAGATAGTTGACCTCCAGCACACAATTATCTTCCTTTGTGCTACCTAAGATTCCAGCTAGTGAAGGGTTTCTCCCCTGATTCCCATTGATTCCAGTTTTGCCAGGGCTCCTGGATGCCACACTTGGTCAAATACTTCCTTGATGACAAGGACCATACCCTCATGTTGACTTTTGAGTTTAGTTGATTTCACCATGTTTTGGAGAAACTGTAATGAGGTGAGGAACTGAGTCAGGCTAGCACAATCCAAACTGGGTGTCAGAGCACAGGTTATTATTGAGTAATTGCCACATTAAGCACTGTCAATGATACCTATCTTCACTTAGATGATGATAGAGAGTAAATTGATGTGTAGTAGTTGGCCAGATTGAATTTGTCATGTTTTCAGAGGACATTTCGTACCTGGTCAATTTTCCATGTTGCAGAGTAGATGCCAGTGTTGCAATTGTACTGGAACAGCTTGTGCCTGAAAAACAAAGTGTGTGTAATGCACTTTAGGATGTCTTGAGTTTCTGAATAGCATTATTCTTAATTAATGTAAGCCAAACTTTATTTAACCAGTTGCTTTGTCCAGGGTGACTATAATTCTATATGTAGGCTGAGTTTAAAACAGTAGAACTGCTGGTCATCAGTTCTTGTTACTTTGATAGAGAGAAATCACTTTGTGAGATTACTTAGATGAAAGGAACCTTTCATCATCCATTAATCACTTCTTGAGTACTACACAATGTCTCAAATCATACTGCCACTAGAGCTCTAGTTTAGCCTCAAATATGAGGTTTCTCAAAGATAGCCCACACCCCCAAGCATAATGCTCAGGAAAGATGCCAAAACCTAGGAAAAGACATAGCATTACCTGATTCAGGTGTTCTCCCCTTGTAAAGGATAATAGTGCAAACAACCACAGGCAAGAAAGCAATAAAGAAGAAAAAGCATAGTTAGTTATGCATTATCAAAATTGTGGGTCTAATTTGCACACAGCAAAGATCAGTAAACAATAGTGTGATGCCCAGTTGGTGTGTTTTTCTGATGTTGGTTGAGAGATAAATATTGACCAACACACTGGAGTGAACATGTCTCTGAAATAATGAAGAGGATTTTCTTCATAAGAGATGTGGAGATGCCAGTGTTGGACTAAGGTGGACAAGGTCAAAAACCACACAACACCAAGTTGTAGTCTAACAGGTGTCTGACGCCACCTCTCTCTCTGACACCTGCAGAAGGAGCAAGACTCCAAAAGCTTGTGGCTTCAAGTAAATCTGTTGGACTATAATCTGGTGTTGCGTGATTTTTGACCATAACCTGAGAGGGCAGAGATGACATTGGTTTAACATATCTACAAGAAAGCACTGACAAACAAACGGCACTTGGAGCATCAACTTAGATTTTGAGATCAAGCCCCTGACAGGAGTATTAAATTTATGAGCCTTGGAGTGCAGACTTAAATGAGGTACCCACTGAGCCATAGACAACACTTTTGTGTTGCACCCACTTTTGAATATTTGAGGACATAAAAGCAGGAGGCTGCACAGCTAATTGGAGGGCCTGAAAGATGATATCAGCAGAAAAGTACAAACAGGTTTTGCTTACATAAGAAAATTTTCATATTCAAGACTAAGATTTGGAGCAATGTTGCCATTAGAGAGCTCTGATGAAGGGTCTGGGCCCGAAACGTCAGCTTTTGTGCTCCTGAGATGCTGCTGGGCCTGCTGTGTTCATCCAGCCTCACATTTTATTATCTTGGATTCTCCAGCATCTGCAGTTCCCATTATCTCTGATCACTAAGACAGGATCTTTAGTCTGTATCTTGCCGTATTAACATTGGCAGCCATGTTTTCATCAGTGGTTACATTTAAGAATTAATTGCTTTTAAAGTGCTTTGGGGCATCCTCAGTCATCAAATATATGATATAAGTTCAAGATTTTGCTCTTGGTGCATCTATGATGCAGTGGTGGTGTCCATATCTCTGAGTCGGAAGACTTGGGTTCATGTCCAGCTGTTTCAGCACTGTGTAGTAACATCGCTGAACAGGTTGATTATAAAATATCTATACATGCAAGTTCTTCCATATTGTGCTTATCCCCAATGCTAGAATTGATAGCTGTAGACCCTGTTCACACCTTTGACCCAGATATGAAAGCAAGAACACAAGATAGACCTTTATTTGATATCGTGCAGTCTTTGACTAATATGAAACCAGACAAGCCCTAGAACAATTGAGTTCATTGGAATCCAAAAAGAAGACTTTCCAATGACTGCAGTCTATCTGACACAAAGGAACATGCTTATGAGTATCAGAGACCCATAACATCACTGTAAGAGTTCCTGCTGGCCCAAACACCTTATGTGTGATATCAGTGACCTTCCCTTTATTCCAATGTCCGGAGTGAGATAATAGCATTTACATACTCCATCGAGAGGAGGCACTGACATTTGACTGATGTTCTGGAAAAAGTGTGTGAATCCCACCATGGTAAATGTGAAATTTGAATTCTATATTGTTTTAAATCTAGAGTTAAACATTAGCCTAGTGACAAACATATAACTGGTGTCAGTATTTGTATAATCTCATCTGGTTCACTAATGCCCTGAGCGGACGATATCTGTCATCCTTCTCTGATCTAGCCTACTTTTAACTCCAGACCATTAGCAATTGTGACAGACTCTTAATTAAGAATGGACAAAAAAAATACTAGCCTGGTCAGTGACAACCATATCCGTAAGCAAATTTTTAAAATGACAGTTAGTCTTGCTCATGAAACAACTCATACCAGACATAACTTCAGCTCCTTGATGCCATACAAGGTACAGTAATTTATCTGATTGATGCCTCCTTTCAATGGTCTTGTCCATCACTATGGCTACCATAAATAAATTTACAGGATATACTGCAATGACTCACCCATTTTTTTTTCTTGTGGCATCTTTCGTTTTTCCAGTTATTTCCACAAGACACAGGCGTCACTGGCTAGGCCTGCATTTATTGCTCATCCCTAATTAAGAAGGTAGTGGTGTGTTGCCTTCTTGAGTTGCTGCAGTCCAAATGGTGCAGTATACCCACAGTGCAGTCAGAAATAGAATTCCAGGCTCTTGACCCAGCAACACAGGAGGAACAGTAATGTTCTCTTGTGCCTGTTGTTCTTATCCTTCTAGCTGGTAGGGGTTACAGGTTTGGAAGGTGCAGTTGAAGGAGCTTTAGTGATTTGTTGAAGTGTGTCTTCTAGAAGATACACCCTGCTACCACTGCACAGTGGTAGAGAGAGTGAATTTTTAAAGTGTAATTAGAACATAGAAAAGTACAGCACAGTACAGGCCCTTCAGCCCACAATGTTGTGCTGTGGAATAATCCTAATCCAAAAATAAAATAACCTAACCTACATTCCACTCAATTCACTGCTGTCCATGTGCATGTCCAGCAGTCGCTTAAATGTCACTAATGACTCTGCTTCCACGACTACCACTGGCAAAGTATTCCATGCGCTCACAACTCTCTGGGTGAAGAACTTCCCTCTGACATCTCCTCTATACCTTCCTTCTAACACCTTAAAACTATGACCCCTCGTGGCAGTCAATCCTGCCCTGGGGAAAAGTCTCTGGCTATCGACTCTATCCATGCTTCTCATTACCTTGTACACCTCGATCAGGTCACCTCTCTTCCTCCCTCTCTCCAGAGAGAAGAGAAAAGTCCAAGCTCAGTCAACCTCTCCTCATAAGACAAGCCCTCCAGTCCAGGCAGCATCCTGGTAAACATCCTTTGCACCCTCTCCAAAGCCTCCACATCTTTTCTATAATAGGGCAACCAGAACTGGACACAACATTCCAAGTGTGGTCTCACCAGGGTTTTGTAGAGCTGCAGCAAAACCTCGCGGCTCTTAAACTCGATCACCCCTGTTAATGAAAGCCAAAACACCATATGCTTTCTTAACAACCTTATCCACTTGGGTGGCAACTTTGAGTGAGCTATGTACTTGAACACCAAGATCCCACTGTTCCTCCACACTGCCGAGAATCTTGCCTTTAACCCTATATTCAGCATTTAAGTTCGACCTTCTAAAATGCATCACTTCTCATTTATCCAGGTTGAACTCCATCTGCCATTTCTCAGCCCAGCTCTGCATACTGGAATTAAAACCTTAAAACCTCTATCACCAAGACTGGTAAGAACAGTGACACTGGGACAGCCTCATCTGTAAGTTACACACGATCCTGACTTGGACATCTCTTAATTATCACTGGGTCATCATACTGAAATATTCTGTCTCAGAACATCATCGTTAACAAATGTCACTGTCTTGCATAATTGTGGCAGTTAACTTGCTATGTTAATAGTAGCTTTGCCTTTGAAATTAGATGCCAAGTCCCACTACAAGACCTATACACCAAGGTATAAGCTGAATCTACAGTATTTACTGAGGGAGTGGTGCTAATTTTTTTAATACAAAGCCTGTTCTCTCCTCTCAGGTAGATATGAAAGGCCCCGTTGCACTATATTATACAATGCCAGGAGAGCTATTCCCAGCCCTTAAACAATATTTATCACTCAGCCAAAATCACAGAGGGAGAAGAAACAGATTTTTTGGCAGTAAAAAATAATGATAATTAATGTTGGAAATGATTGTTACTGGAAAGTAAGAATTGACTGACTGTAGACATCTGCAGAGCATTTTCTGGATCTTTTAAATTTGGTAGACTGTGTTGTTGGAATTTCAAAGTATGAGATTTCCATTAAAGAGACAAGGTGCAAATGCCTTTGAAAAATATACATCTTAATGAGGTGTGTGTGGGAGTGATCCACAATGAAGGAAAAATGTTTTGTCTCTTCTTCACAACTTTTCAAAGATGAAACCAATCAGCATTAAGCTGCTGCTTTATACTCAGGCTGCATGATGTTGGTTCTCTTGCTACACCTCCAACTCTTCCTGTGCAACCTCCTCGTGATGTTAATGTACACAAAGTTTTCTTTGATATGCTTCTTCATTGTCCACCTCAGTTTCAGAAGTGTCATAGAAACATTATGTATCACCACCTAAGATCCTGCAATTTTTAGGAAGATACCTGTTGCTAGGTCGGACTGCAAAGTTCCACCATATTTTCCAGTTCTAATGACTGACATCACTTATCCTGTAAACCCATGGGCCTCATTATCTGTGTTGCCAGTTCTGTCTACGGATGCTGAACTGGAATTATTGCCCATAACTGCAGGTGATAATCCTCATTACCATTTAACCATCCTGCTGAATAGTTTGAAATCATCAGGACTGGTATAGTGGATTGTTAAGTGATAAAAGTGCTATGACAGGTTTTTGAGTTGTGAGTGCTCATTTGCAGGATAAGGTTACTGGCATCATACATAAACTGAATGTCAATGGAGATGAATTCCTTTCCTGCTGTTGGAAACCAAAGCAGTTATTATATGGGGCTCCCAATTTGACCATGTTCTGACAATCACTACTTACAAATTCTGTTATTCCATAGAATTAGACTGCTCATTCTCTGTATACTTAGTATGTTAAACTAAAAAGGTTATTTACTATAGGCAGTGGCAGTTACTTTTGTTACTCATTAGTGGGGAAAGAGTCATTCTGTCAAAGCTTTTCATCTCATGCTCAATATGACAAGTGCAAAAATGTTTAATTAGGGATGGGCAACAATTTATATTGCATGAGCAAAAGATAATAATTCCCTAGTACAGTTTCCATGACAACACCTGAGCCAATCAGAGTCAACTTGACAGTCAATCACTACCCTTCCCTCATCCAACACAAATTTTTGCTCCCATTGAAATTTGGCATTCTTATATCTGTCCTGATGAGTGCAAGATGAAAAGCTCTATGGCATGTCTCTTATTTCCAAAAACATTCGACTTCTATACTACTAGGAACTACCAATCTGCCATGGCAGGATGTGAACCCAGAACATTACCTGAGCCACTGGATTAATAGTTTGGCAATAGTACCACTATACCATTGCCTCCCCCACACAAGGCTTTTTGGCTCATTGTGTCAGTGCCAACACTTTGAAGATGTTTTCCAGTTAATATATAATTGAGCCCACCAAATATTTATTTTGAGCATGTATCCAATTCCCTTTTGAAAGTTATTATTGAGTCTACTTCTACTGTTCTTTCAGGTAATGCAATCCAGATTACAACACATTAAGTAAAGTAAAAAACCTGTCCAGCTTTTTCTACTTATTTTACAAGTTATTTTAAATTTGCACCCTCTGGTAATTGCCACTGCTACCATATTTAGTAGTCCAGACTGCGGCCACCTGCATTGCTGCAAATAGTATTGAGGTTTTTTATTGTAGTGGTTACAGGTCTGCAGTCTTCAGCTAGCAAAACTCCCCCTTAGCTTCTGGAAGAAGAGAGAACCTTTTAAAACAATCTGATCGCTCCCATAGATCTTGATTAACATGCACCCCAGTGTGTTCGGAACAGGTAATGAACAATATTGATAGTTCCAGCAAGTAACTCTGAGTTGAAATTTTGGCAACTAACTGCACAGCTCCGTTTTACTCACTGTAACTGCTCTGAACAGCCCAAAAATTGAAGTATTACAACCAAAATTCTTGGGCCTGTACCTTTCTGAATGGTCAGAGTAAATTAATTGAAAATTGACTGTTATGAATATAAGCAGTTTACCTCTGGATCATAATCAAAATTCTGATGATGTGATGAAGGGAATATGCTGGTGTAAGGATGCAATATCAAACAGTAAACTCACCATTACACCAACAAACTCACACCATTACAGATATATGAATAGGAGGAGTTTAGCAGGATATGAGCCAAATGCTGGCAAATAGGGCTAGATCAGATTGGGATGTCTGGTCGGCGCAGATGAGTTGGGCTAAAGGGTCTGTTTCCATGCTGTATGACTGTATGACCTACACGGTTGCATGAGTACATTTGTTAGATATCTCACTGTACTGTCAGACTTCTACTGAGCAACAGATTGAAGGGTTAGACAGCAGGAGGTCTGAGGTTGAATGGAAGACATGGTAAGTTAAAAAGCAATGATTGTGATAGGGTAGAAAAAGTTGGAATTGTTGGAATTTAAACCCTCGGCCCGTCATTGTGGTGAACCTGATGTTCGTGACTCTTGTTTTGTTCTAAGGATGAGTTTCCATTCGTGTCTCACTTTCTATAACATTGCGGTCTGTCGTACTGAGAAACTCTGAGTCAGACACAGAAAGGCTTTGTGTAGGAGTTGAGTGCACGTTACCGTCATCAGTGACTGTCGCTACCCCCTAGTGTTATTTTAACCTAAAACACTGTATTTTGCAGAAAGTATTAATTTGTTTCAAAGATCAGCTGTAGACAACAGGCTGCAATGCACAGTGCAGGAGCAGGTGGCCTGCTTGCTTTTCCAAGGGTAATTCAAATTTGTCATGGTTCAGTGAAATGACCAACTTAAGTTTGCAAAGCGCAGAAGTGGCAAAGAGTAAAGTTCTGTAAAAAGCTCAAACCAACTTTGTTGCTTGTTGCTCCACTTCCTATTTAATCTGCTCCCACTCTATTTTGTCTTGACCTATCAGTACATCTTATTATTCCTGTCTCCTTAGTATTTATCGAGCTTCCCTTTAAACCATCTATACTATTCACCTCAGCTACTCCCTGTGATACTGAACTCAGCATCCTCCACACTCCTGATAGGTAATCACTGGCTGGGCCAGATTTATTGTCCATCTCTCATTGCCGTTGAGAAGTTTTGCTTGAATTTCTTATCTGATTTATTTGTGGCTATCCTGCGATAGTATTTCCCAAAATGGGAATAGGTGGGACATAAATTTTGCCCAGAGATAATAGGAACTGCAGATGCTGGAGAATCCAAGCTAACAAGGTGTAGAGCTGGATGAACACAGCAGGCCAAGCAGCATCTTAGGAGCAGGAAAGCTACATTTCGGGCCTAGACCCTTCTTCAGAAATGGGGGAAGGGAAGAGGGTTCTGAAATAAATAGGGAGAGAGGGGGAGGTGGATCGAAGATGGATAGAATGGAGGTTGGTGGAGAGGAGACAGACAAGTCAAAGAGGTGGGGATGAAGCCATTAAAGGTGAGTGTAGGTGGGGAGGTAGGGAGGAGATAGGTCAGCCCAGGGAGGACGGGCAGGCCAAGGAGGCGGGATGAGGTTAGTAGGTAGAAGTGGGAGGAGGGGATAGGTGAAAGGAAGAACAGGTGAGGGTGGCGGGGACGAGCTGGGCTGGTTTTGGGATGCGGTAGGAGGAGGGGAGATTTTGAAGCTTGTGAAATCCACATTGATACCATTGGGCTGCAGGGTTCTCAAGCGGAATATGAGTTGCTGTTCCTGCAACCTTCGGGTGGCATCGTTGTGGCACTGCAAGACGCCCAGGATGGGCATGTCGTCTGAGGAATGGGAGGGGGCGTTGAAATGGTTCGCGACTGGGAGGTTTATTGCGAACCGAGTGTAGGTGTTCTGCAAAGTGGTCCCCAAGCTTCCGCTTGGTTTCCCCGGTGTAGAGAAGGCCACAATGGGAACAGCGGATGCAGTACACCACATTAGCAGATGTGCAGGTGAACATCTGCTTGATGTGGAAAGTCTTCTTGGGGCCTGGGATGGTGGTGAGGGAGGAGGTGTGGGGACAGGTGTAGCACGTCCTGTGGTTGCAGGGAAAAGTGCCAGGTTAGTGGGGCTGGAGGGGAGTGTGGAGCGGACAAGTGAATCACAGAGAGATTGGTCTCTCCGGAAAACAGACGAGGGTGGGGAGGAAAATATGTCTTTGGTGGTGGGGTCAGATGTGTTGGATCTGGAGGTTGGTGAGGTGGTACGTGAGGACGAGGGGGATTTCCTACTCCTAAGATGCCACTTGGCCTGCTGTGTTCATCCAGCTCTACACCATGTTATAAATTTTGTTGTCCATGAGCTCTGATGTAGTGATAGCCATTATAAATTTCCATCCAAGTTACAACAGGTGTGCTCCTGCTCCAACAGACATCTGCTCTCAATTCTCTCGCTGCCCTCCTCCCCAGTTCTCATAGCTCTGTACTTCACACTTATATGTCTCCCTTATCGCCACTCTCACTGGTCTCAACTCAGCACCCTACTGTCAATTCTATCTCCCTCCCTGTATCCCCACCATGAACTCACAGGGTCTTACTGTGGGAAGCATGTCAATTTTCAAGTATTGAAAGTGGTGTAATATTGGGGAAAGGTTTGGGAAATATTGATTTTTATGGACTCTTTTGGTCTGTCTCATTACTGAAAACATCTACTTCCCTAACAAACGCTTTCATAAACTTGAAGGTCTATCAAAATAAACCCAAAGTCTTTCTCGAGAAGAGAGCTCCAATCTGGTCAGTCTTTCTTGATAATTATAGACTCTAAGGCCCAATAACATTATTGTAAATCTTTCTTACACATTTTGTAAGGGTTTTTGTACTCTTTCTACAATAAAGAAGCTAAAATTGTATACAGTGCAAAACCCAAGACAAGTAGTTCTTTCCTAGCCCTAAGACCCTGTACTAACTGTATGGTCACCCTATCTCATCAGTACAACCTTCTATTCTTTTCTGTCTTATGTGTATATCTAATTTCATCTTTATCTGTCTCAGTTAGTCCATGTGACAGCAAGTTCCACAATCTAACTGGGAAAGTTTGCGAACCACAGAGGTGATTATAGATGAAGTTTTGTAAAACACTCAAATCAGCTTTGTTCCTTATTTCTGCACTTGTCAATTATTTCTAAAGGTACATAACCCATGGCATACTATCATGGTCAGATAAAGCATTGACTCTGCCTGTTCTGAAATTTAAAGGATTAAGAGGTCTCTTATAATATCCAGTGTCCTAGCCAACATTTATATAAGCACCACTAAAATAGATTTCCTGGTCTTTATCCCTTTGCTGTTTACAGGAGTTTGCAATCACAAATCCTACATTTAAAAAGTGACTATACAGAGAACCATCATTGAATATAGACAAAAAAAAACTGCAGATGTTGGAATCCAAGGTAGACAAACGGGAGGCTGAAGAAGGGTAATACCCGATTTGTTGACTACTTCTTTCCTCCAGATGCTGCCTGGCATGCTGTATTCTTCCAGCCTCCTGTTGGTCTATCATTGGCTATGAACTGTTGAGGGACATTGTGAATGTATGAAAGTTCCTAGTATAAATGCATCCCTTTTCCTTCTTCCTTTTGTTCTTCCTGTCAGTAAGATGACTGCATAATGAGGACTTTATTAGGCCTGAGCATAAAATGCATGCTGTTCATATTGAGGAAAGGTTCAATAATAATATCACAGTAGGAGGCCATTGAGTCTATTTTTCCTGTGTTAGCTCCTTGAAAGAGTTGGTCAGTTAATTTCATTCTCCTTACAACATTCGCCTTCTTGAGTCCTCTGCCCAAAGGCTGATCTGATCCACAGCACCACAGTCTCCAACATGGATAGAACAAGGCGTCAGATTCCGAAGCCAATCCAGCCACAATGGGAATTAACCCCTGTGCTTGTGGCAACAATCTAATTCACACTAACTATCCAGCCATCTAAGGAATCGGAATTGCTGTGGCAAGCTTATACTCTTACATGCATATTGTAATCTGGAACTCTGAACTCAGACTTCTTTGTATTTCTGTCAACTGCGCAAATCATTCTCGAGGACATTTAACATTTCTGAGCAATTGGATATTGCACTATTCAGTGGGCGATTATTTCAGTTGGTTCTGAACCTCGAGCAGCTTCAGCCGGCTCCAAAACACTGAATAAAGCATGAGGCCACAAACTAGTCATTCAGAATTCAATATAACAAAGTGTGGAGCTGGATGAACACAGCAGACCAAGCAGCATCTTTTGTGCTTCTAAGATGCTGCTTGGCCTGCTGTGTTCATTCAGCTCCACACTTTGTTATCTCGGATTCTCCAGCATCTGCAGTTCCCATTATCCCTCTCCATTCAGAATTCAATACAGTTGCAACGCATGGAAGTTTCCATTCACCCTAATTATTCCACAGATATGTACAAGAGATATACACATAATTAAAACAAAAAGTGCAGAAGTGCTCAGCAGGTTAGTTAGCATTTGTGGAAAAGAAAACAGTTATTGTTTCAGCTTGTTAACCATCTTATCACAGTTGACAGTGCTTAAGAGTGGTTACAGGTTTCACGTAGGTACGAACATGGGAAAGGTTCAGAATGGGGGTAAAGAAAACAAAATGGCAAGACCTGTGTTAAGATGGAAAATAGAGGTTTAACATGACAAAAGGGATGATGAGGCAAAGCAAAGTAAACAGGTGATGGGATCAATAAAGTAACACATGATGAATGGTTTGATGGCTCTATAGAAGATGTGTATGGCAACAGCAAAATCATCAATTGCTGTGGTCTGAGAAACAGGAGCAATGAAATTGTTGAACTCAGTGTGGACTTTGGAAGGCTGAAAGATGAGTTTCTATTTTTTAAACTTCCATTGAACTTCATTGGAACAGTGTAAGAGCTCTTGCATTCTGAATAAGACTATGGAAAGCATTAAGCTGTCAACATATAATTTAAATAATATGAATTGGGAGCAAATGTACACCATTCATCCCCTCATGGCTGCTCTGCTATTCAGTAAGATCATGACTGAACTGATTGTAATCTCAAGTCCACATTCCCACCTACCGTTCATCCCTTTCCTTAACAAGAATCTATCCACAAAACAAACAACTGGGGATGCTAGAAATTTGAAATAAAGGTTCCTTAAGAAAAATCCAAGACAGGCCAGCTGCAATGCTCCAGCAAGGCTCAGTGCAAGCTGGAGGCACAGTATCTCATTTTCTGCCAAGTGACTTCGCAGCCTTCAGGACCCAAAACTGAGTTCAATAATTTTAGAGCCTGAACATCTCTTATGTCCTTTACCCATCGCCACACCCCACGCCCTTTCAGCACAGCTAACCCATTTTAACCCTCTCATTGTCCCTATTTTCACCTGTCTAGCTTTTCTTCTTCCTTGGTTGCTATCAGCAATGCCTTTGTCTGCCTAACTTTCCCACCTGTCTCTGGGCTCTGTCTCCATCAATCAATTCACCCCTTTGCTCACAGCCCTGTCATCAAGATAAATATCACATTTTCCTTGATCCTGTCAGTTCTGAAGAAGGGTCACTGGGCACAGAACATTAACACTGTTTCACTCACTGCATATTCTGAGTTTCTTCAGCAATTTCTATTTTCATTTAAGTATTTATCCATCTTTATCTTAAAAATATTCAAGGTCCCTGCTTCCACCACATTTTCAGGAAGAGAATTCCAAAGACTAAAAAGCCTATAGCAGAAAAAAAATGCCTAATGTCTATTTCAAATTGGTGAACCCTGGTTTTTAAATAGTGGCCCCTCATTCTCCTATATAAGAGGAAAGAATTTTTTTAAATCTACCCTGTCAACACCTGACGGCTTATGTTTCAGTAAAGTCACCTCCTACTCTTCTAAACTCCAGTGGATACAAGCCTAGTGTGTCCAAACTTTCTTCATGAGAGATCCCCCATCCCTCATTGCTTCCAGATGGTGAACCTTCGCTAAATTGCCTTAAATGTATTTACATCCTTCCTTAAATAGGGTAACCAGCACAGTGCACAGTCCTTCAATAGTGCCCCATATAATTGAAGAATAATATCCCTATTTTTGTTTTAAATTCCCTTTGTGATCAATTATAACATTCAATTAGTTTTCCTAATCTCTTGCTGTACTTTCATTATGCTAACTTTTTGCAAATCATGCAAGAGATCACTAGGTCCATCTGCATCTCAGACCTCTATAATCTCCCACCATTTAAATAATATGCTTTATTCCTCCTGCCAAAGTGGACAATTTCATATTGTCTCACATTATTTCTACATTTGCCACGTCTTTGCCAACTCGCGTAACTATCTATACCTTTTTATCACCTCCTTATGTCCACATCACAAACTAATTTCCTAGTTACCTTTTGTTATCAGCAAATTCAACACCAAGTCTTTTGTTTCATAATCTGAGTCATAAATAAATTGATGATATAATGTGTGTATATATTTATACATGTGTATATATATTTACATTTTATATTTATAAATATTTTATAGTTGAGGTGCCAACACTGTTTCCTGTGGCACGAAATCAGTAATATCTTGCCAACCTGACAAGTGCCCATTTATGCCTATCCCCAGTTCACAATTAACCAGCCAATTTTGTTTCCATGCCAATATGCTACATCCTACATCATGAGCACCATTCTGCAATAACCTTATCAAATGTCTAATGTAAATCCAAGTACAGTACATCTTCCTGTGCCCCATTATCACTGCTATTTGCTGAGTGATCAGATTTAATTTGATGTGGTTTTTCAGGGACTTTATGCAAACACCAGGTATAGAGTGGTGGGAGGAATGGGGGTGAAGGATTGGTACTGGAAAATATTATCAATATATTTATAGCAGTTATTGTACTATTTTAGTTTTAAAGTATAGTCAGCATTTTAAAAACTTAAGGTCGCTGGAATGTTAAGGCCTTTCTTGTGGCGCATTTTGAGGTGAGAAGGGCATTTAGAGAGATGCTATGGTGGCATACCTGAACCCCCATTTTGGATGAATTGAAGGAGATGAATTTGGGTAAGAAACCAGCATAAACGCCAGCCTCTTCCAAAAAAAATGGAGCTCTGCTTTAAACGGTAGGGAGATAATGGTACAGTGATAATATCACTAGGCCCAGTAATCCAGAGGCTCAAGGTTATGTTTTAGGGACATGGTTTCAAATGAAATCATTGCAGATTGTTGGAAAAACACATCCATCTAGTTCATTAATGTCTTTCAAGGAAGGAAATCTGTCATCCTCACCTGGCCTGGAAAGCATGTGACTCCACATCCAGATGTGGTTGACTCTCAATTGTCCTCTGAAATGGCTTAGCAAGCCAATTAGTTCAAAGGTGACTAGGGATGGACAATAAATGCTGGCCAGCCAGCAATGCCCATGTTCTACAAGTGAATACAAAAAAGTCTATGTGGTATTGATGTCTCTTAGGGAAGAAGTTCCTGGATTTTTGACCCAACAACACTGAAGGAATGGAGTCATATTTCCAGATCAGGATGGTATGTGCCTTGGAGGGAAACTTTGAAGTGGTGTTGTTCCCATGCATCTGTTCTTATCCTTCTAGGTTGTAGAGGTTGCGTGTTTGGAAAATGCTGTTGCAGGGTCCTTGGTGATTTTGCATTGTATCTTGTAGATGGCACACACTGCTACCATTGAGCACAGTGGTGGAGATAATGAATGTTGAAGGTGTTAGTTAGGGTGTCAGTCATATGGGCTGCCTTTTCCTGGGTAGCATCAAACTTCCTTTGGAGCTGCACTCATCCAAGCTAGTGGTGAGTATTCCATCACACTCCTGAATTATGGACAGGCTTTGGGCAGTCAAGAGGTGAGTTACCCACCACAGAATTCCCAGTTTTGATTTTGATGTTATATGGCTAGTCCAGTTTAGTTTCTGGTCAACAGTAAATCTAGGATAGTATGCAATAATGAGGGATTCAGTGATAGTAATAGTAATCCTGAGGAACATCTGCTCAGTTATCTGTGGCTAAGATAATTGAGCCCCAAAAGCCATAAGCAGCTTCCTTGGTCCCTAGTTGCTACAGGGCCATGCTACAGTCACAGCATTGACGTTTAGCTGCCGTGCGTGCAACTTAGAAGTCTGCACAGATGAAAACAAAAACAAAACAAACACTCCCATGCTCCAACCCTTTCCAAACTTATTGCAAAACAGCATCTCTGTTAATGTTGAATTGAGCTGTCTGCTGTGCCAGTATTTCTGCCAATTAGGGCAGCACGATTATCACTAAATCGCTGCAAGTGCTGGACATCACCATGAATTTGTCATCTTTGCATTTCAGGATAAAGTGTTGGAACATGACTTTCCAGTATTTGCTCAGAAGCTCAGGAATTGCTACCTAAGCAAGGATTTTGAGCTTGGGAGATTCCATTCGTATCTGCCCCTCATCTACTGGTTTAACTTGATCAATGGGAGTTCGGCCAGACTAAAGTGAGTTACTACTTGACTTCTGGAAGAACATCCCCATCCACCAAGATGAATTTTGCGTAATTTTTCAATGTGTATTATACTCTTTTCAAAATATGTAAATCCATAACAGTAAGTATTCCAATTTTACTTGTGTATTTCTGTTTACTTCTTCCTCAACAAATGTAATATTGAACATAAGAAACAGTAGCTAGAGTAGGCCATTCAACCCCTGAAGCCTGTCCTGCCATTCAGTATGATATGGCTGATCTGCCCCAGGCCTCAACTCCTCTTTTGTGCCAGTTTATCATAGCCCTAGATTCCACACTATTTCAGTAATCTGTCTACCACTTCTTTAAATACTTTCAATGACCTAGCTTCCACAACTCTCTGGAGTAGAGAGCTCTAGACATTCACCACCCTCAGAGGAGAAATTCCTTGGCATCTTGGTTTTAAATGTGTGTCCCCTTGTTATGTAACAATGTCTGTTAGTTCGAGATTCCCTCACTAGTTAAAATATCTTGTCAACATCTACCCTTGTCAAGCCCCCTCAGAATCTTGCAGGTTTCTTGAGTATAGCTGCTACTTGATATATGACTGATTCATGTTCCACTGTAGCCCCATTGTCGTAATTTACTTTTGTATGTCATGTATGAGGCCATGGCTTTCAAAACAAACAGAAACACAACTCAAAATACAGAAATTCAGTCAGAAGAGAGAAGTTTAAATTATTCAGTGACTTTTTGGCACATAATTGAGGCTATGTTGGCTTTTATTTTTAATTTTTTGATCTTTTTATGCTGTACGCACATTATTAATTATATTTACCTTTACTGAGGGTTTTAAGTTGCTGTCAGCCTGCTGGCAATGGCTTCTCTTTCTAAAGCAGAGACTTCTCATGTTAATTCTGCTCAAGTTACTAGGATGGGGCCAAAATTTCGCCCCTGAATTGGATATGTGGATTTGGGAAAATTTCCAACCTGAGCAGCAGCCCTCCATCACAGCGTGACCAATCAAAGCAAGGCCATCCCAAACATGAGAGGAACGGAATCTGCGAAGAGCTGTAGTAATGCCTTGGTTACAATACTCCATCTCTGTCTATTTGCAATGGAAATGCATTCACTGTGACCTCAATTGTCTGTGGAAGGTGTACTTAGCATGTTGGCTTCTTTGATAGACATTTTGAAAAAACTTCCATTAATTTATGCTTCTTGCCTCATGCCCATTTAAATGTTGTGATATCTAGTAAGTTAATGTTTTTGTTTTGTGCTTCAGCTTTACATTAGCTTTAATTGAGGATAATTGACAAATTCTTCAATTCTGCTTCTGTATGAGTCCAAATACAGCATATATGAAGGTATTGTTACTACGTGGCTGCAAACACCTAGTAAAAGTAGCCCTGGGAAATCAAAAGGTAGCACTTGAAAAAATCTTAAGAAAAACCCCTGAAAAACTATTTTGGTGGAAGGCCATATTCAAAGAAGTGGAACTGTTTACATGATATGAACAACCAAATAGTGTGCAATTGTCTATCAAAACCATGGTTGTGAAATATAGCACATTGAAACTCATGTTTCCAATGGCCTAGAGTTCAAAAGCAAAGAATTTTTGTTGAACTGATATAACACAGTTAGACCTTGCAATGACTGTGGTTTTAATTTCTGGGCATTAGAATGATTGTGAAGGCTTTGTAGAGATTTTACAAGAAATTGACCTGGAATAAGGAATTACAAACGGGCTGAGATTAGACTCAAAAAAGCCCGAGGGGATTTGATTAAAATGTATAAAATCGTAAAGCGTTGATAGAATAAATAGAAACTGTTTCAAATGGCTGACGAATCAATAAGCAGATGGCTCAGATTTATTTTCAGAAGTTGATTGGCAATAAAATTGGAGACAGCCCACAGAAAAAGTTTTACACAAAAAGGGATTGGAATTTGGAATGCACAACCAACCTAATATTGTACTGGATACAGATTCACATTTGTGTTCACAAGAAAATTGAAAATATACCTGGAGAAAAAATATAGGTAAATAATAAGTTGGAGAAGGCAGAAAGGAGGACATACTGATTTTTACTTGAAAGGAACTGATGCATACTTAATGGACTAAATGATTCCTTCTATACTGCATTATTGTATTCTATAGGATCCAAAGTACATTACAAAGGTGCAAGACAAAGACTGTGAAAGTTAAAAGGAGGGTTGCTTTATGGGACTTGGGAACAAGGAAAGCAACGGGGCCCAAGACTTCTCTCCTAGCCTCGGCCCATCCATTGTAATTCATGCCACCGCATCCCTCCTACCCAATGCTTGTATCTTCTCAAAACCTTCTTGCTAAACTGTAAGACTTGTAGAATTGTTATAGCACAGAAGGAAGCCATTTGGTCCAACATGTAAACATGTTGGACCAAATGGCTTCCTTCTGTGCTATAACAATTGCTATAACTGTGCTATAACAATTGCTATAACTGTGGATAGAGGAGCTTATGCCCCTCTATCCACAGCCGTGGTTCTTCACTTTTCATGCAAACCTACCCTCCAGGATATCTCATGCCCCTGTATTCACACCATAGCCCTTTATAACCTCAATGTCAACTTTCCAGTCCATACCCCTCCCATCCATTACCCTTTGCCTTCACAACTTCCATGCCAACACATTTTGTACCCATCATGAGCGAACCTCAAAAACTATGCCAAAATATAGTAAAGCTTCACTATATTTCAAGAAACACATTCATTGATAAGAACTCATTCAGTAGATTTGAGTTCATTTATGTTCTCGATTCCTTGTAATAACAAAGATTTTTACCATAGTTATACATCAAAATCAGCTAATCCCTTTATAATCACTTCGAGCAACCAAACAAACTGTAAATTTATGATGCCCCCCCCCCCCCCCCCCCGCTGCAATAATGATAGTGCCTATTGACTTCTTCCGTAACCTAATTGCATTACAATACTCTCAGGCTGATGTCAGTAACACTTAATTATATAGGCTTTTTAATTTTTAAAATTTAATAAGCAGGCGATTTAAAATACTTCACACCTTGGCAGTTCCACAGATCGAATCCATTCTTACCTACTGATAACAATCCAAAAGGAGTCAAATTCTCAAAATTGCAAATCCCATAATTCATGTTTCAGAAACTTCAATGATGAAAAATTCGCTTTTAACTGCAGTAGCTTCACTTTGAAATTTAACACTACCTCCATAGATGCATGAAATACACCCTGCCCTTGTTTCCTCTCTACCCATTCAAAGAAAATGGTGAGTGCTGAGCTCAGGAGCTAGATATTCAGAATCGAATATACATACCAATATGTAAATTAAGAGCAAGAGTAGGCAAATCAGCTCCTAGAATCTGTTCCACTATTCAATAAGGTCCTAACTGATCTGCTAGCTGCCCATTCCCACCTTTTCCCAATAACCTTTTATTCCCTTGCTCATTGGAAAATGAGTCTTCAAAATATGCTAAGAATCTACTTTCACCACCTTTTGTGGAAGAGTGTTTGAAAGACTGAACCCTCTGTGAATAAAATCTCCTCATCTCTGCCTCAACTCCCTTATTTTTAAACAGTAACCTCTAGTTCTAGATTCTGTCACAAAAGGAAACATGCTCTTCACATCCACTTTGTCAAGACCCCTCAGGATCTTTGAATCAGAATCAGGAGTCTGGGGCCATTTTGGAACAGTGTCCTTACAAACTTTCAAGGATTTTGGCCAGGAACTTGCCAGGAGGAAAGTTGCAACAGTAGTGATACCATCAGCTCTGCCATCTCAAAGGATCAAGACAGTAGATGCATAGATACTACGTCCAAGTTTCTTTACTCATTTGGAAATATGTCATTGTTCCTTCGTAGTCACTGGGTCAAAAATTTACAACTCCCTTTCAAACTGCGTTGTTGTCCCTACACCAAAAGGAGTACAGCTTTTAAAAGAAAGCTCACAATACCTTCTCTGAGGCAGTTAAGGATAAACACTAAACAATGCCCGCATCCTATAAGTAAATGAAAAGAAACAGTCTTGTTATCATGAGCTGTAACTGTGGTTTTTTGCCCTTTGAGCTCCAGAACTTGATCTCAGCATTGTGAAACAGTGTCAACTAGATTCTGAACCTTCCTTGCAGGGTTGGAGGAAAAGTCAGGAGGATAGTTTCTTTGATTCTTAGATATACACCACTCAGTGGTTTGATTCTGAGCACCTCTGGTGAATATCTGGGATTAGTCTGCCCCTTGTAGTGAGACTTGTCACTGTCATGGATTGATGGAAAGAGCAGAGGGAGGACACAGCAATCTCTCTGATTTTGAAACAATGTCAATTTTTCAGTAAAAATCGTGGCACAATAAATAAAGAAATGTCTTTCTTCCCAGGTGCACATAGAGTAAAATGACACATCCAATCAGGGAACCTCTTCAAAGGAGGAAGTCACTTGGGCCGATGTCTCCAAATGCTGCCAAGAGACTATATCGCAACTTGTCCTTCAGACTGAAGGGTGGTTCCAGCTCAGATGAAGCCTGCCTCATCAAAAAAATAGAGAAAGAAAGAAGCAAGAAATCTTCATCCCTGGTGTGGATTCACAATTTGATCTGATTGTCAACAGTTTATTATATTAGCTTTTGCAGAAGTCGATGTAATATTCCTAGAATAGAAATCTAGAAGCTCAGTCTAATGTCTTGAGGATATGGGTTCAAATCCAACAATAAATTTTGTTCGATTAAATTCACTTAATAACACTGGAATATAACGCTAGTGTTATAAAAATCCATTTGGTTCACAAATCCTTTTCAGTAAAAAAAATTTTCCATTCTCACATTTCTGGCTTACATATCACTCCAGACCCACAGCAATATGGTTGACTTTTAACTATCCTCTGAAATGGCCTAGCAAGCCATTCAGTTCAAGGACAGTTAGGGATGGGCACTGAATAATGGTCTTGCTGGCAATACCCATATCCCAGGAAAGAATAACAAAAAAGGAAGCTAATTCTGAGTATAAATCCTGGGCCCTACAAACTTCCTTGTAACCATTATTATTCTCAGTATTTTCTCTAAGGTCACTGTGATTAAGAGCCAATTGGATTTGCAATACTGCAATAGGCTGTTCGCCGTTTCATTCATTGTTTATGTTCCACACCAGTACATACATTAATATATTTCTAATCAGGAATGTGAGGTACGTACCACTGAAAATGGTGCAGATATCTCTGCCACTGTCAGATCCGACAGAATCTCAGTGACAATGGTGACCAGCTCAGGAACTACCACAGACTAAAGCATTTTGATCTACGTTCTAACTTAAGAATCTTTGCTCAGAACATTTAAGTGCCTAAAATGTAAAATCTCAATTTCAATGTCAGATACTGAGATGGTTAAGTCTCTGGATTGTAATAAGCCCACGGCATGTAATTACACTATAAGGTTCAATGTAACACCACTCTATTAAACCACAGTATGACTCGAAGAGCACACTGGCACCTCATAAGTATGATAGTAAAATGCCACAGAGCAATGACTCACACTGGAAAAATATACCCGCATTGTGACTCATATGGTAGGTTGAAATGAAAGCTGCACCATTGCCTCTCTGACTCCCTAGCTCTACAGAATGGAGTCTCTCACTGCTATTACCATAGAAACCAGTCACAGCCAGGTTTTCCAACATTCTTTCCATCTTTCAGTTCCACATGAACTGGATGTTAACAGAATAACAAAAAGGAGCCTGAAAATGAAATCATTCATAAAACAAAAATATTTAAGGGAGCCAAAAGCTCAGTGGCTAACCAGGTATTAGTAATGGCATAGAGGGATCTCTGTGGTTCAATGTCCTGGGGTTTACCACAAACTGAACTGCACCAGAAAAACAGTAGCTCTAAGAGTAGGTCAAGGGCTAGAAATCCTGTTCAAAGTAACTTATATCCCATCTGTCATATGTCTCCTACCATCTACAAGACTCAAATAGGGAGTGTGATAGAATATTCACCACTTGCCTGGATGAATGCAGCTCCATCAACACTCACAAAGCTAGCCACATCTAAGTCAAAGCAGCCTACTTGACTAGCATCTTATTTGTTACTTTCAATGTACACTCCTTTCACCACTGACACACAGTGGCATCTACAAGCTTCACTGAACCAAGTCACCCAAACTTCTTCAACAACATCTTCCAAACTCATGATTCCTACCAGTTAGAGGGACAAAGGCAGTTAATGCATGTGAATGCCTCCACTAGCGAATTTCCTTCTGGAACCGCACTATCCTGACTTGGATCTGTACTGCTGTTACTTGTTGCTGGATCAAAATCTCAGAACACCTTTCCTAGTCGCAGTGAGGGTGTTTTTAATGTTCCAGGGATTGCAGCAGTTTAAGAATATCATTCACCACTACCTCTCTAACCCTAGGGATAATACAAGAAATATTTGTATGCATGGACAGCGACCACAAATGTTTGATTGCTCCTGCCTGACTTTTTTGCAAACTTGTTTGTTAAATACTGGAAATTAAAATGGGAGTGCGTTGAGGAGGTTGGAGCTGGAGCTGGCAAAATGCAGCAAGGACCTCACGCATTCATTTACTGCATGGTAGAGCTATTAGTGACACATACACTTCTTCTTAATTCAGAGAGTTTGAGCTGGGTCAAAGAGCCTGCATTCTTTATAGCAATACCACAAGCACAAGTCAATTATATAGGACCAGCAACTGGGTGACATAAAATATGTTATTAAAGGATTTTCTTATAAAAAGGAGACAGAGGGAGATCACAGTGAGTGGGAAAGTCTGTGAGTCACTACATGAATGAGATGTAGAGAGGCTCTGTAACGCTTGTGCTAAACTTACTAAGTGATACGCAGGTAGTCTGAAATGGATCCTAGGCAAACCTGATTTGGTATCTGTTTCCAGTGGATGCTTTGTTAGGCGTCAAAGCAGTTCCATGCTTTCTATAATTGTAAATAACAAATTTGCTGAGTTGGGGTCTCTGTAAACTCCAAAATCAGAATACAGAATGATGTATTTCAAAATTGCATGAGGGTGTTTTACCTTTCAAATTCTAGAATATTCAGTATGATTCAATCTTTGATGCTGTGGAACATGAAGATCTTGATGCAGTTCAACGGATACTTGACCAGCCAGGCACACAGGATGACCTGAATGAGGTTACCAGCAATGGACTTGTACCACTGGATATTGCTGTGCTAACTAATAACATCGCAATGGCGAGCATCTTAATGAATGCTGGAGCCAGGGATAACCATCAATGTGAGTAGAGAATGCTGAAGGCTTCACTGTGATTCTCTTCTTGTTTCTTTGTGTCTGTGATGGAAGTAACTGATAATCAGCAGTAACACCACTACAAGATTCAACGTTGTACTTACTGCAGTAGGCCTGAGTGAGAAAAATGAACTTTTCTTATTATAGGTTAAGTATTCCATAAGTTCCCCCTACTGAGTTCTAGAATTGATGTTAAGAATTGGCAAACGCTTATTCCCTTAACCAATGTGCAAACTGCTTTCACTGCTGATTTAATCAATCCAGTTGGGACAGGAGGGCATTGGAACAAGTTGAAAAAGATCAATCCCACTTATTGAATTTAAATTAAAATGGAAGCTCTCCCCAGAACTAGGAGGATCCATTTCTGATTCCCCAAACTGTGTGGAGTTAAATGAGCCGTGGCAGGGTTAGAGTTGCACTTCAATCAGCCTAGATTAACCAAGGAAGAATTCATTCAGGATTCCCATTTCTGATTACAATCTGAGGATCCTGTGTTAACAGGTTTGAGCATAGTTATAAAACCACCATGGTTAAATAGTCTTGCCTAAGCTAACCCACATGAAATGACACCTCAGTTGAAAAGCTGGGAGGCTGCTAATATAAAATATAGCACATTTAAGAGAAGAGATTGGAAAATGGATAACAAAATAAAAGAAAGAGGACCATTTCCATTGTTATGAAGTTTACAGTCTGTGAAGTAATATAAAATGTAGTTACTGGGAATGTAAGAAACACAACAGACAATTGGTCACAGCAAAGAACCACATGCAGCAATAATTACCAGATTATTTACTTACGTGATGTTGGCTGAGTCATAAATATTGACTAGATACCAGGCAATGCACCCCTGCTCTATATTGTAAATATGGGATCCTTTACTCATCTGGGACAGTTGGCCACACTGTTTAACATCTTGTCTGAAAGACAACAGCTCTGAAAATATAGCACTTCCTCTTCATTACAATGGGAATAGTGAGCCTAGATTTTATGCTCAGTTCTCCAAAATAGAATTTATGCATAAAGCAGTGTGACTTTTCAGTCACATAAGCCATGATAGAATTCGTCCTGGGTTATGCAGTGCCCATTATCCTGGGGTTAGTATGCCATTCTGGTGAAGTTTGACCCCAGCCAATCATCCATATTCTGGTTATTTTAATCTTAAATGCAATCCTTCCCTCTTGGGCTTTAGAGTGAGGTTTTGCTGCAAGAATTTTTAACAATGATAACAATGGCCAGTTCCAGACAGCACCATCCATTCCATCAATCAGAGAGCAAATGCACAGTCCCTGTCTGTGTCCCTCACCTAACCTTGAGATATTAAATTGCTTGAGAAATTCTGTGGGTCTGGCAGCATCAGTGAGATAGCAACAGAGTTAACTCCAGTAGGTGTCTTCTGAGTTCCAAAGAGGAGTTAACTCTGTTTTTCTCTGTCCACAGATGCTGCCACAGCTGCTGAGTTTCATTTACTGTTTATATTTCTAATCTCCAGGATATGCAGTATTCTGCTTTTATCTTACAATATTGGGTACCTTTCAAACAGCATTCAGTCATAAATAGAAAAACATATATCAGAGGATGCAATTCCTTCATTTGCATTGTGGATAATGTAGCAGTAGTGACATTGCTAAGTAATTTTGCCTCCACCACACCGCACCCCCACCCCCCACTCCCCAAAATTCAGTTGAAGCTGGTGTAAAAACTATGACAGTTTATCAACTTGCTCAGTCCTGTATTATTTGTTCTTTCATTCTCTTTATCTCAACATTCTTCATGCTGATGTTTTCTTCTTCTAGTCAATGAAGGCAACTGGGACATGCACCTGACCACTTTAGTGAGAAAAGCAACGCAGAAAATCACAGAACTATTGGAACTCAGGACCGAAACTTCAGAGGCTGATTTCTACAGTAAGACCAGGGAACTCCGGACTTGGAAGTTCAGACAAAAGCTGTATAAGCAAATGAAAGCTGCTTTTGAGAATGCATGTAAGTACATAAAGTCAGTGAAACTGCTTCAGAGACCGAGAAATCACTGCTTTGAGATATTATTTAACATATGTCTATCAGCAAAGTTCATTCTTCCAGAATAATATAATCACCAAAGTTAGCAAGTGTTACTTATTAATCTTTTATTGAAGCCCACAACACCACACAGAATTTTGCTGTAAAGTCACACACTGGCTGTTCCTATGGGGTGTGATCGCATGGATATACTTCTGTAGCTGCCTATGTGGTGTTCTGCAGATTTTAACCCTGTACCAGCTCGATATTTTCTTTGTTTCTTTCACTACATAGCAAGAAAATCAAAAGAAGCCAAACTAAATTCAGCTATGGCAATATTTCATGGTATGGGTGCCAGCTCTACTTATATGTAATCCTGATGGTTTCCTCATGTGATTTCTCATCTCCAGGCACCACAAGGTCCCCACAGGAGTGTGGGACGTCACTGCCCACTAATAGCCACACTGAGAAACTGTCTTTTCTTTAATGCTTGTGGTCCATCCCTAATTGCTGTTGAGAAGATCGTGGTGAGCTGCCTTTTTGAACCACTGCCATTCATATGGAACAGGTTCATGTGGTGTGGTGTAGGCTATTAAAGAGAAAGTTCCAGGTTTTTGATATAGCGACAGCGAGATAACAGTGACGTGGCTCCTAGTCAGAGTGATGTGTGGGTTGAAGGGGATCCTACAGGTGGTGGTGCTCCAATGCATCAGCTGTCCTTGCCGTTCTAGGTGGAAGAGGTAACGGGTTTGAAAGATACTGTCACAAACCATTGTTCTCTCCTTCCTCCAAACTGATCTGATTTGCCGCCCTCGCTCGAATTTCATTCGCTGCAATGTTTGCTTTAGTATCACTGCACACAAACTAAATTAAGGACCATTAACTGGGGAGTAAAGGGTTAACTATATCTTTACTCTAATGATAGCCACTAAACATTTACATAAGTAGCTATGTAAAGATGTCATCAGATGAAATGGAACTAGGACCTGAGTGTGAAGGAACCCAGAGACATCCTCTCTTTCTGTCTCCCATGTATGGTGTATATACGTAATAAAGGTGTTTGATCATAAGATTATATGATATAGAAGCTGAATAGTCTGCACTGCCATTCGATCATGGCTGATATGTTTCTCAATCCTATTTTCTTTTTCGCTGTAACCCTTAATTCCCTCATTTATTGACTGTCTTAAAAGCACTCAATGACTTGGTCTGCATGGCCCTCAGTGGCAAGGAGCTCCAGATTCATCACCAGCTAGCTGAAGAAATTCCTGCACATCTCAGTTCTAAAGTATCGTACCTTCCTCCTGCAACCAGGTCCTGGTCTCTCCTACTAATGGAATTGTCCCTCCATGTGCATTCTATCAAGGCCTCTCTGTATCCTGTAAGCTTCAATCAGATCACCCCTTGCTCTAAATTCCCTTAAGTACAGACCCAGAGCCCTCAACCGCTCCTCATAAGCCAAGCCCTTCATCCCAGGGATATTCTTGTAAATCTCCTCTGGACCCCTTCCAACACCAGCACATCTTTCCTTAGATACCGAGCCCAAAACTGCTGACAATATTCCAAATGATGTTCACTGACATGGCTATTGATCATCTTGTATCAATAACCCAGAGTTGATCTTACTATATAGTAGCAAGTGGTGACCACAGCCAGAAAACCAACAGCAAGTGGCAAGAATGTGCCTGAAGAGAAGCCGAGTGGAGGACTTTAAAGTCAATCTGACAATCACACTGCAGGGGAGAAAAGGCCAAACAGCACCCAGTGGCAAGACCATGGGAGATCCAAATCTTAACTTGGATTAGTGGTACTCTTTAACATACCCCATTCTGGAGCTTTCTGGAATGTAAAATGCACACACAGGTCATGAAGGAGAAGAATGGGAATGAGTTGTTTTGTGCAATTCAGCTTGGAGAGTGCAGAACTGCAAGAATGTAATGGCAGCGAGAGATGTGCAGTTAGGTACCGGCTGCCTCTTTGTTGCTACCTTGCAGTATGGGTGGTGGGGAGATATCTTCACCAGAGGCAAACCTGCCCAGTTATCAAGGGAGCATGCCATGTACATCAAAAGAGAGCCTATTTTAAAGTGATTTGCTCAAACACGAGTAGAGGATTTCCATTTGAAGGACAGAAATTTAGACACAGACAATTCAAGTCTACAATTTTCAAGGAAATTGCAAATGCTGAATTCTTCTTGGAGGAAGTTGTAGACTCACAAGGTGGTTTCTGGTATACAGATATCATGGTTAAAGACAGGAAAACTCAATTTCAGTTAGATACAGGGGCATCTGTGTCCATTCTGTGTGACTCCACACCCTGGTTGTAACCTGAATGTCTCAACGTATCTTTAATTCAACGCAGGGTGCAGGAGGTATTCAAATCAGAGTGGAAGGGTAGATACAGGCTAAATGCCATCATGTTGGGAAAGAGAAAGATATTTGTACATCATACCCACTCACCATTCCTCTTCATTAATTGGAGATGCTTTTTAGGTTTTGAGTCTTCTTTGTTTTGAAAATGGAGAAGAAAATGAAATTGACTCAAAACATCATAATTTAATGTCCATGACAGAAATTCCATCTGCAACACTACAGGAAAATAGTGTAGAACTTTCATTTCTCTTTGACCCAAGGCAAAAGGTATGGGGAGAAGGATGAAGGTGGCTAGCAGCAAGAGGACATTCTAAACTTTACTCTTTCAGGAAAGAGTGGCAGAGGATGGAACCACCACTCGTGTTGTTGATTTAGTGGAATCAGCATCATGAATCTCCTAGAGATAATGGGAACTGCAGATGCTGGAGATCTGAGATAACAAGGTTTGGAGCTGGATGAACACGGCGGGCCAAGCAGCATCAGAGGAGCAAAAAAGCTGACGTTTCAGGCCTAGACCCTTCTTCAGAACTGGGGAAGGAGAAGGAGGTTCTGAAATAAATAGAGAGAGAGGGGGAGGTGGATAGAAGATGGATAGAGAAGATAGGTGGAGAGGAGACAGACTGGTCAAAGAGGCGGGAATGGAGCCAATAAAGGTGAGTGTAGGTGGGGAGGTAGGGAGGAGATTGGTCAGTCCAGGGAAGATGGACAGGTCAAGTGGGCAGGATGAGGTTAGTTGGTCGGAGATGAGTGTGGGCTTGAGGTGGGACGAGGGGATAGGTGGAAGGACAGGTTAGGGAGGTGGGGACGAACTGGGCTAGTTTTGGGATGCAGTTGGGGGAGGGGAGATTTTGAAGCTTGTGAAGTCCACATTGATGCCATTGGGCTGCAGGGTTCCCAAGCAGAATATGAGTTGCTGTTCCTGCAACCTTTGGGTAGCATCATTGTGGCACTGCAGGAGGCCCAGGATGGACATGTCATCTAAGGAATAGGAGGAGGAGTTGAAATGGTTCGCGACTGGGAGGTGCAGTTGGTTATTCCGAACCGAGCATAGGTGTTCTGCAAAGCAACCCCCAAGCCTGCGCTTGGTTTCCCCAATGTAGAGGAGGCCACAATGGGAACAGCGGATGCAGTATCCCACATTAGCAGATGTGCAGATAAACATCTGCTTGATGTGGAAAGTCTTCTTGTGGCCCGGGATGGGGGTGAGGGGGGAGGTGTAGGAGCAGGTGTAGCATTTCATGCAGTTGCAGGGAAAAGTGCCAGGTGTGGTGGGGCTGGAGGGGAGTGTGGATCGGACAGGAGAGTCACGAAAAGAGTGGTCCCTCCGGAAGGCAGATAAGGGTGGGGAGGGAAAAATGTCTTTGGAGGTGGGATCAGATTGCAGATGATGGAAGTTTCGGAGGCCGATGAGTTGAATCCGTAGGTTGGTAGGGTGGTATGTGAGGACGAGGGGGATTCTGTTTTGGTTTTTGTTTATTTTGCGGAGGGGGTGTGATGGATGAGTTGCGGGAAATGCAGGAGTCACGGTCTAATGCATTCTCTCCAGGAAGGAGAGAGAGGTATGAGAAGTGGTCCAGGTGAACTTAAGGTTGGGGTGGAAGAAGCTCGAACAGTTCATCCACTTTACCTCCCACGGGAGCTCGAACACTTCATCCACTTTACCAACACCTTCCGTCCCAACCTTAAATTCACCTGGACTATCTCTCATACCTCTGTCTCCTTCCTGAACCTTTCTGTCTCCATCTCTGGCAACCACCTAGAATCCGATATCCATTTCAAGCCCACTGATTCCCATACTTACTTAGGATACACCTCCTCCCACCCACCATCCTGCAAAAATGCCATCCCTATTCCCAATTCCTTCGCCTCCGCCACATCTGCTCCCAGGATGAGGCATTCCACTCCCGTACATCTCAGATGTCCTTGTTTTTCAAGGACCGCAACTCCCCCCCTCAGTAGTCGAGAATGCACTTGACCATGTCTCCCTCATTTTCCGCAACTCATCCCTCACACTCCCTCCCTGAAATAACAACAAAGACAGATTTCTTCTCGTCCTCATGTACCAACCCACCAACCTCCAGATCCAATGTATCATCCTCCGACACTTCCACCATCTGCAATCCGACCCCACCACCAAAGACATTTTCCCCTCACAACACTTATCTGCCTTTTAGAGGCACCACTCTCTCCGTGACTCCCTTGTCTGCTCCACACTCCCCACCAGCCCCACCACACCCGACACTTTTCCCTGCAACCAAAGGAAGTGCTACACCTGCCCCTACACCTCCCCCCTCACCCCCATCCCAGGCTGCAAGAAGACTTCCCACATCAAGCAGATGTTTACCCGCACATCTGCTAATGTGGTATACTGCATCTGCTGTTACCGTTGTGGCCTCCTCTACATCGGGGAAACCAAGCAGAGCCTTGGGGACCGCTTTGCAGAACACCTACGCTCAGTTCGTGCTAAACAACTGCACCTCCCAGTCGTAAACCATTTCAACTCCCCCTCCCATTCCGCAGACGACATGTCCATCCTGGGCCTCCTGCAATGCCACAATGATACCACCTGAAGGTTGCAGGAACAGCAACTCATATTCCACTTGGGAACCCTTCAGCCTAATGGTATCAATGTGAACTTCACAAGCTTCAAAATCTCCCCCACCCCAACCGCATCCCAAAACCAGCCCAGCTCGTCTCCACCTCCCTAACCTGTTCTTCCTCCCACCTATCCCCGCCTCCCACCTCAAGTCCCACCTGCATCTCCTACCTACTAACCTCATCCTGCCCCTTGACCTGTCCGTCCTCCCTGGACTGACCTATCTCCTCCCTACTGCCCCATCTACACTCACCTTTATTGATTCCATCCCCGCCTCTTTGACTGGCCTGTCTCCTCTCCACCTATCTTCTCTATCCATCTTCTATTCACCTCCCCCTCTCTCCCTACTTATTTCAGAACCTCCTTCCCCTCCCCCAATTTTGAAAAAGGTCTAGGCTCGAAATGTCAGCTTTCCTGCTCCTGTGATGCAGCTTGGTCTGCTGTGTTCATCCAGCTCTATGCCCTGTTATCTCATGAATCTCCTATATTTCTTGACTTCACTACCAACAATCATGAAGTCTGTTTATCTCTTTGGAACAGAATCATTCCTTTATGGAACAAAGCAACGAAGAGGTGTGTTGATCTATTTAGTCTAGTGAGCCCGCTGATAAAAATAACAGCAACAGCAAATGCAATTGGATATGGATATTTTTTTTCCTCAAATGAATGTCAGAAGCCATGAAGGGAAGGAAAAAGAGATTGATATGCTGAAGTCTCCACTTCTGCCAGCCATACAGAACACCCACTGAAGATGGCAAGTAACTTAACAAAATTACAGGAAACTCAGTGAAACTAGAAGACCTGCCAGTGTTTCAGGCTAAGTGCAGTGGACAGACAGTAATTGTAGACACTTGAGAAGTAGGTGGGAAAACAGATGAAAACTATGTTCACTCACAAATGAACACCAGTGAATTTTCAGAACTTATTTCAGGCAGTAAGATAGCCACAATATCTGAGCAGTCTCAGATTATGGAGTTAGAAAGGGATCTTCAAACATACATGAAGGAGATTTCAGAGCTTTGACACAGACTTATGAGTATTGAAGATTCAAAGAGGATAGATGGTATCTTGCCTGTACAGATTTGGACCATCTCAGAATCCCTACAGTGTGGAAGCAGACCATTCGGCCTATTGAGTCTATTCCAACCCTCCAAAGAGCATCCAACCTAGACCTACCCCTCGTATTCTGCCCCTGTAACCCTACATTTCCCATGGCTAATCCACCGAACCTACTCATCCCTGGACACTATGGGCAATTTAGTATGGCCAATCTACCTAACCTGCACATCTTTAGACTGAGGGAGGAAACCAGAGCACCCAAAGCAAAACCACGCTTCTTTTGACAGAAATCAACTGCATAAGACATAAACTTACAGCTGTCACAACCATGCCTGATATTCTGCGGCATGGTCCTTGAACTGTGAATTTGTATATCATGTTTCATCTTCTTTCAGTTTTCAAATGTTCCACTTCAAAAGCAACCACTAACAAAACTGTAGCCTCAAATAAGATAAAGATTAGTTTATAATACAAATGCTAAAAGTTACTGAGTAAAAAAGTGAGGCGGATATACACATTATAGATACAAAGATTAAAATTAGGTACTGATGAAAGCTCCTTCTAAATGAGAAAATAGTATTGGTCTGTTATTGAAAGGCTGGTTTGCTTATAGATTTTTCTTTACATGGTCAAGAGGTTTAAAATTTGAAGTCAGAATTCAGCAGCTGTAATGGATTTTATAGTTGAACAGCTTTTTTTTTATTAATCTGTTTTCCTAATCAACCTGTTCAGAAATATTTTTACACTCTGGAATAGATGGAACTTGAACCTGGGCCTCTACTGTATCACAAAAAGGCCCCTCAGAACTCTTCTTGGAGTGCTGTCCAAAATGGTGATTCACAGCCTGTCTAATGCAGATCAAAACTAAAAAGGGTTACAGTATTAATTTTGCGCAATCATTGTTCCACAAAGCAAAGTCAATTATGCTAGGCTGTGGTGTCCTTCTAGACTCCTGTTCTATCAGAAGCTTTGAATTCTCACAGTTTTAGAAAACCCAATGAGTTGTTAAAGGCTATTAAATTCTGAGAGTCTCTCTTTATGATTTGCTGCTGAAATTTTGGGCCGTATTGAATGAACAAAAACAGTCATATGACTTCTAGCATCCATCTTGTAAGATTCAGTGTCTATTTTTAAAAAAGGCAAAATAACATTCTCTGCAAAATTATATAGTATTACAAATACACTGTCATGACAAAACAGTGAGCAAAGAACATTCAGGTGGACTCTGTCAATTCAAATCTCTGAAACAGACCACCAGGAGGTGGTTCGGCAATTGCAGGCAGCAATTGGGAAAACTATCAAGGGAGGAGATATTGAAGCCCAAATACAGTAAGCCAATATTGCTCATTTAAAGATTATAAATCTGCAGAAATGTCAGCTGAAGTCTGCAACTGAGTCTCATCAGCAAGCCATAGAAATACTCGAGTTTTCTGTCATTAAAGCAGGAGAGGCCCAAACAGAGCTTGAGAGCTCAGGAATACTTCAGAAACATTTAAAGTCAAACATTGACTCGAGCTGTTAAAAGCTTAGCTATCAACAGTGACACAGAACTATATAGCCACAGACAGGGATTCACACATTGAAAATGGTCCCAAAAAATGTTATCACAGTACAGTATGTATTATAGCACAATAATGCACAAATGCTGTACCACATCTATAAAGATTACAATAGTATCCAATGGAAGTGTTTGCCATTAAAAAAGCTTACCTTCATTGTTCATACCATTGAGTAAAGGAGTTGGGAAATCATGATGCAGTTGTACTTTTGGAGTACTATGCGCAGTTTTGGTCACCCTGCTAAAGGAAGTATATTATTAAATTGGAGAGGGTGCAGAAAAGATTTACAAGGATGTAACAGGGTCTGGAGGATTTGAGTTATAAGGAGAGGCTGGATACGCTGGGACTCTTTTCACCACAGAATTGTTTTCAGAATGCTCTTCATTCTTCCTTTCATTACTAGATTAATCTCTAGACCAGTGTATAGTGCAGAATGAAACAAGGGAGAGAATTTTTGTATCAGAGATAATGGGAACTGCAGATGGTGGAGAATCCAAGATAATAAAATGTGAGGCTGGATGAACACAGCAGGCCAAGCAGCATCTCAGGAGCACAAAAGCTGACGTTTCGGGCCTAGACCCTTCATCTGATTTATATCTGATGAAGGGTCTAGGCCCGAAACGTCAGTTTTTGTGCTCCTGAGATGCTGCTTGGCCTGCTGTGTTCAGCCAGCTTCACACTTTATTATCGAGGGAGAATTTTTGTTCATTGTCTTCTGTTCTTCAGGGTTTGTGATTGTTCAAGTTCTGGAGGTTTATTGCTTTAATCAGCTTTTTCTTGATTGGCCTTTGCTGCCTTTACATATGTCACAACCCAGGTCCAGAAGAGAAGCTGCCATCCCAGCCCAACAATGTGTTTGGCATTCAAGGAAATGATCAGAGAGCACAAACATCCTACACATCCTCCAAGAGGGCCAAGAACACTGTTGCAATTAACACCTAGAGCAAAAGAGATTTCGGGCAGTGGGAACATAGAAGTAGGATGGAAATTGTAAATAGTTCATGAGGTTAGTAGTTTGTGAGAAGAGAAGACTTAGGGGAAGATATAGAGAAAAGGATTAACTACAGTTTTGCTGTAATAATAGCTACTGAGCACATGTATGAGGAACTATGTCACGATGATATCAGATCACATATTGCTAAATCTGCACTGTATTTTTTCAGAGATGTCCTTTCTAAATGTCACATGTATAAAGTGTAAATATTTAATAAAGATTGTTAATGTTCCCTGACATGAAAGTGGGCTACTTTCTGTCAACAGCCCAAATCTGATCTCACAATATAAACCACCATTCTGAGGAAGACAACCATTTCCCTCTGTGTGTCGACTGTCTCAGGCAGACTCGTTTCAACATTATAATGGGATGACATGAGTTATCTCTTTCCTTGACAGATGTCCCTGATTCTCCAGAGAAAGTGTATTTGTCAGTAATTGGTAGTACATCCCTTCGAGTCACATTCCAGGAACCAGCAAGGAACAGCACCTTGATAATCACCCGCTATAAAGGTAATCTGAAATAATTGCTTTAGAAGTCACTGCTGTAACTTATCCACGATAGGGCTGCCAACTGTTTAATTTGTGAGCAGGCTTTGCAGAATTTCTTTCAGTCTCTAGGCAAGACTGTGAGTAACTGAATAATCCTTCACAGGAAATTAACAACGTCAATCCATACACTGTATTATATTAATCAGTCTCTCAGGGAATCAGGCCCAACTTTCCAATTTACCTCAATGTCCCTTGCTTTAAATCAACTAAAATTGCAGCTTCTAATCACTGTCAAATTATTCTATGATTCCTTGACTGAGTGTGTTTGTGAGAGAGAGCGAGGGAGAGACTGAGTGAGCATGTGACTATGCTCAGTTATGGTCTCTACTCTAGTGGTCATAAAACCTGCCAACACTCATTGCATAGTATCAGATGGTAAGAATGGTAACATGGGCAAGAGACCAGAGGGCAAATAACTGAGCAACAAAGTGCACCATTGACAAAAGAGGTTGGGAGAAAATGGGAAAGAAAAAAGTATTTGTTTAAAAGGAAATCCAACAGTATCAAACTGCCATTTTCGACTCTGCTAGTACTGACTTCTTGTTACAACTATAAATGGCACTGATAAGAGCAAGCTTCCTCTTTTGATCTCCTCCCTTAAGGATAAATTTATATTGGAAGCAGTTCAGAGAAGGTTCACATTCTTGGTATGAAGGAGTTGTCATGTGATGAAACTTTATTCAGGCTAAGCCCATATTGATTCTGAGGGGGTTTGAAATGGTGGATGTTTCCTTATGGGAAAATCTGGAACAAGGAGACACTGTCTAAAAATTTAGAATTCTGTTCCCCAGACAATAGAGGAGGTTGGTTCATTGAAACATTCAAGACTGAATTTGATAGATTTTTGACCAAAGGGAGTAAAGAGAAATGGTAGTAGGAAGGAAAGTGGCGTTGAAATATCAAACTGATTATCTGGGATCTTATTGCGTGGCAAAGCAGGCTCGAGGGACCAAATGGCCTCTTCCAGCTCCTGTTTCTTATTTTGTTTTTGTGCTATGATGCAGGAGGAGGCTTCATGGGCCGAATGACATATCCTTGCTCCTGTATTTTAAAATATTATGGTTACCAAATGCTGTAGGGTAGATCAGAGGATATGGCTTTATAAACAGATGCTTCCAACACAAAACCTTGCACCAGCAGCAAATATTAAGGCTATCAAAACTGTGTAAGGCTACCATCCTTTCTGGGCATCCACCAATGGAATATCTAAACCCATTAGTGGAAATTGCTGTAATTTTGCCAATCGCTGACCTGTGCAGATGTTCCACTGCTATCATCACCTTACTTCTACAAGGAAAAGATTGAGAGGCTATATCTATTACAAAATCCTGAACAAATTGGGACTCTTTTCAATCTAATAGTGGTCCAGAGAAGCAGGGGTGAGGTCAGAGAAGTGGAGCCAGGACTGGGGAAAGAAGGTTGGAGAAAAGCGAGTTGCCAGGCTAGGCAGAGATAGAGACAGAGAGACAGATAGGGCCAGCAGGAGTTGGTGGGTGAGAGAGAGGGGAGGAAGGTTATAGGTCTTTAGGGGGTGAAAGCAATAGAAGGTGCAGGGGTCAGTGCAGAAAGAGAGAGAGATAGAGGTGGCAGGAGCCAATTGGGATAAGAGAGGGGGAAGGCTGCAGGCCCCAGGATGAGAAAGAAAGAGGGAGAAAGAATCTGTAGGGTTAGAGGGGGAAGGGCATGAGAGACAGAGATTTCATGGATCACTGGTGGGGCGGGGGGCATGGTGGAGGGCAGGCTACAGGGATCAGGGAAGAGAGAGATAGAAGTAGCAGATGTCAGTCTGGTAAGAGAGAGGGGCAAGGCTTCTCCAGCTGGGGGGAGAGAGAGATGGAGGGGAGACTTTAGGACTCAAGGAAGATGGAGTGAAAAGGAGGCTTCAAGAGTCATTGAAAGAAGAGGGAAAGAGGGAGGTGCAGGGTTTGTAGGGGTGAAAGAGGAAGGATGGCTGGTGTTGAGATGGGAGAAGCAGGAGTTATTGGGGGAGAGATAGGAAAAGACTGCAGGGATTAGTGAGGGTTAGAGAGAAGTGGTGGCTGTAGCATTGAAGGAGGGAGGCTACATGAGTTGGAAGGTAGGAAGGGAGAGTGTAGCATAGGCTGCAGGGATCAGGGTACAGGAAGAAAGGGAATGGTGGCTGTATGGGTTAGGGGACAGAAAATGGAGAGAGGGATGGTGAAAGAGATAGAGGGAGGCTGCAAGGCAGGAGAGGAAGGCTGGAGGAGGTAGAAAGTTGCACAGAACCTACAGGAGTAGAGAGAAGGACCCTGCAAGGAAAGTGGAAAGACAGAGGAGGTGGCAATACTCCAAATGGAAAATCTCTACATTAAGGCTGCATATGTTGAGGAGCTATGATGTTAGGGAATAGGAATTATAGCAGATATTATTGTTGTGAACACTGTGTCAATTGAGATTGATATCCGAGACGTAATTAGAAGGATAACTGGTTAAAATTTTCCAGTTGTCTATAAATGCAATGGAAATGTATTAGCTGTGATCTAGTCTGTCTGTGATAGGGGTGTGTAAGGTGATGGCTTTTTGTGTGTAGAAGTGTGTCAATTGTTTTGAAACAAACTTTTGTAGCTAACACTTGCCTATTCTTTCTTGTCAATTTAAATGCTGTGGAGTCTACAAAATTATTGTTTATTGTGGCTTTAACTTTAATGGAGGTTTGGTAATTATTAAAGCCATTGATGTATTCCTTTAAAAATGCTGCACCATGAGTCCAAATATCCCACATGTCAATAAACATAGAAGGTGTTGTTACATCTAACTTCATTAATTACTATGTAATGGTTAGAATGGTTAAGAAGAGCCCTAGAAGAAAAACTAAATAACCCATTTCCAATTCTTAAGGATGTGAGTGGAAAAGTTAAAGTTGGGTTGAGGGGACATATAAGATGCACAGAAATGGGAAAATCACCAGGGCCCATGATTTTCCTTTCAGGCCTTGTGTTTGTGTTTTTATGTGTGCATGTGGATGCTCATGTTTGCGGATGTAATTTAAGGTACAGGTGCATGAACATGTTCATGCAAGTGTGACTATGCATGCTTATGTATACATGTTTATGTGACATATGCCTTGCCCAGAATAGGACAGAGAGTAAAGCAAGTCAGGGAACACCGCGCAGGAAAGGGCCATACGCAGACCGTTGGGAGGTGGGCGGTGGTGGCAGCAAGTGAGTTCCCTAGATTGACAATCTTAGTATTCATCTCTTCCAGTGGAATGGAGTTACACCGAAAACTTTGAATCTACTGTAGGAGCTGCTACTGTTGAGGATCTGAAGACACTGCAGTATGCAATTGAAGGCCTCAACACGGTTAGTGATGGCAGTATGCCTTGTGTTTAGTCTTTCTTTATTTATCGATAGCATTGTTGATTCTGAAAGTGTAAATTCCAATTCATAGCCCAAACTGCTGAAGATCCAACATGGCTGTTCCTTGATATCTATTCGCAAGAACTTTGACCTCATAGCTAACTGGTTCTGGTTGTCTGGCTGGTATTCTCATTCATATTGTGTTAATGCACAGGGAAAGCTTCATGTTTATAGGTTAGAATTCAGCATTTCAACCTACAACTCGTTACATCTATACATATGTAAGTACTTGCATACTTCAAATGTTGCATCATTCACAGTTATTATTTATGCTGGACTAGGGTTTCTGATATATCAGACTTGAAGTGTGACACTGAAGAAAAATGGGCCATATATCGTTATGATGTGAATCAAAGCTAGATGTGAGGATGATAGAGATGTTTCAGTCTGATAAGATGGAGTTAGTTGAATGTGTGGACAAATGCATGACAGATAAGTATAATTTGGACAAATATGAGGATAAACGCTTTGGTAGTAAAAAACTGGAAGGCAGATTATCTGAATGGTGATGCATCATGGGTGACCACATACACCAGTCACTGCAAGTATGCATGCAGGTGCAGCAGATGATGCAGAAGGTAAATGATATGTTAGCCTTCATAGCGAAAGGAATTCGCATACAGGAGCAGAGATGTCTTGCTGTAATTGTACAGGGCTTTGGCAAGGTGTACACACTATCATGTGTATTTGGTCTCCATATTTGAGGAAGGATGCTCTGGCTATGGAGGGAGTTCAGTGACATTTAGCAGACTGATTCCCGGGATGGCAGGACTCATATGAAAAGAGACTGAATCGGTCAGGACTATGTTCACTGGAGCTTAGAAAAATGAAGGAAAGTTTCATAGAAAGCCATAAAATTTTAACAGGAGTAAACAGAGTAAATGCAATAAGAATGTTTCCAATGACCAGAGAGTCCAGAATCAGGAGTTGCAGTTTAGGATACAAGGACTAAGATGAATGGCTTGGTTTTGAGTTTGTTGAGTTTAGTTCAATGCCAATATTTTTAAAAAGACAACAGACAAGATAAATCAAGTAACAATCAACATACACTCTCAGAGAGGACTGGATATTGGCCAGTAACATGCCAGAACCTGAGGCATTTAATCGGTCAGTCATCCCTCATGGAGGTCCACAGCAATCTCATCGTTTCTACAACTAATGAGCCACATCATGAATGGTATATCCAGCCCCTTTCTCTTGACCAAAAGAGTGAATGTCTAAGGATAGAAAATTCCCTGTAGCATATAATCGAAGGCCATCAAGAAAGGAAAACAAAGGATGGCAACTCATCCAAAACTAATGCTCCTGCCTTGTAATTAAACTACTTTATCATCACATAGTTACTGTTTTGAAAAGGTCATAGAAATTATTTCATGTAATTTGGAAATGGCTTTGAACATTCAAGTGTGGGTGGATCACAGTGGTGCGGAGAGGCTGTGATTAGCAGAAGTGTAGCCAGAGATTGTGATAAGGCGTCTAATGGTTAGACTGGAGAGAGCAGTTGGTAGGTGAGTGAACATTCCTGCTCCTCATTGCTCACCAGAAATACACATGCTTCCATTTCACTACCTTGAAAAAGCTAAGCAGTGTTAAGAACAAAGTGGGTCTCTTCCGACGCAGAACACTTTCGCCTCAGACACCACCTCACTCCAACATCCCTGGGGAAAAAGTGACAGCCTCATTGGACAGATATAATGAAATGTCCCAAGGTAATTCATAGTAGCATTTATCAAACAAAATTAGACAGCAAACCACAAAAACAGATATTAGGATTAGCAATATAAATTTTGACCAAAATGGTAGAACTTAACCCGGACATGGCAACAAACAACTTAGGAACGAGAATAGGCCATTTGGTCCTTCAAGCCTGCTATGACATTTAACAAGACTGTTGCAGATTGGATTCTGATCTCAACTCCACCTTTCTGACTGCCTGCCATAATCATTGGCTATCTTGTCTATCCAAAATCCATCCAACTCAGCCTTGAATAGTTGAAGGACTCAGCCTCCATTGCTTTTCAGGGAAAAGAATTCCACAGGCTGATGTCCTTCTGAAGGAAAGAATTGCTCGTCGTCTCTATCCTAAAAGTGAGACACCTTAATCTTAAGCTCTGTGCCCTAGTTTTAGTCTCTCCTACAGAAAAATATTCATGTCAAATCCCCTCAGGAATCTACTCTGTTCCAATATGATCGCCTCTCATTTTTCTCCAATGGATACAGACCCAGCCTGTCTGACCTTTCCTCGTAAGATAACACCTTCATCCCATGAATGAGTTGATTGATCCTCCCCTCAACTGCTTCTAATGCATTAAATCCTTTATCCAATAGAGACAAAAAGTGTACATAGTACTTAGGATATGTTCTCAGCAAGGCCCAGTGCAGCTGCAGTAGAAATTCCTTACTTTTGCATTTCATTCCCTTTGCAATAAATGCAAAGCATTCCATTTGCTTTCTTAATCACTTGCTATGTCTGTAAACTAATGCTCTGTGACTCATGCATGAGGGTACAAGAATCATACTGTACCATCAAGTTCTGTGATGTCACTCCATTTAAATCATATCCTGATTTTCTATTTGTCCGGCCAAAGTAGAAATGTTCACATTTTCCTCCATTATATTTGATCTGCCAAATTTTTGCCCTCTCACTTAAACAGTCCATTTCCCTTTGCAGATGAGCCAGGGGCCCAGATTCAAGTTCCAGCTGCCTCAGATATGCGTCATAAGATAACAACTTGATTTAAATAACTATCTCTTTGTAGACTCTCGACCTCCATTTGACAACTGACTTTCTTGCCTACCTTGACACAAGGAGAGCCTTAAAGGAGGAGATTGATATAGAAAGGTAGAGCGGATCATAGAGTGAATTCCAAAGATAATGACCCAGGCAACTAAAGCTCCAACTGCCAATGGCAGAGTGCTGAAAATCAAGGATGTACTTAGTTAAGAATTGGACGAATAAAGAAATCTCAATCGGTGTGGAATCTGTCTCTGCTTTCTCTAGCTGATCATTTAGTGAAACAGTGTAACTCATCAGATTACTTTATTCCCTGTGAAAGAAATATGAGGCCTCTCTGCACAATGGCTAATGTTATTTCATTAATATTCTTCCCGCCGCTTCTCCTATTTTCCTCCCTGCAACTGATCTAACTTTGCCCCTAGACTGACCAATCTTCCAGTGATAGCCATTAAATTTCACTGGGAATCCAGACAGATTACATTTCTCTTTTCCCCATGGGCACTGAAGCCCAAATTGCAACCCCAAAAATCAATATTGAAATCAGTAAAACAGAATTAGAGATACATAACTTTTATAGTCTTCTGTCTTGTCCTCAGGGAACTCTCTACTACGTGCGTGTTTCGGCTTATAATGTGAAAGGCTGGGGACCAGCAAAGGTATCAACTCCTCCCTGTGCTATTCCATCCAGTAAGTGATGCTGATTATTATTGATTAACCTCAAAAAGAAAGATTTGCATTTATAACTCCCCTTTCACATCTTCACAACATTCACCTACAGTTATTAAAACACATTCACTCTTGAAATGTAGGATATACAGCCAATTTGTGCACAGCTAGCTCCCACAAACTACAACTTCTTGGACAGTCCCTCAGAATCAAGAATGACTCTTCCACTCCAGTGCTGTGGTCCCTGAGGTGGCTATACAGACAGGAACTGGATCTGCACACCCTGCCACAAGTGGCATTTGAAGAGTTTTTTTTGGGTTTTTGCACACTGCTTCCTCTACCTGCACTTGGCCTCCACTGGGCCTGTGAAAATACTCAATGCGTTAGCAACCAATTAATCTGTGTATTATGTTGGTTCAAGGATAAGTGACCAGGACACTGGGGTAACTCCCCTGCTCTTTTTTTTAGATTGTGCCAAAGGATCTTCTGCTTCCACCTGGTGTGTAATGTCTTCTCTGAAAGCTGGTGTGTAATGTCTTCTCTGAAAACTGGCACCTCCAATTCTGCAACATTCCCTCAGTACTATACCGGGAGTGTCAGCCCAGATTTTTGTGCACAAGTATGTGTAGTGGGATTTGAATTCATAACCTTCCAATTCAGAGGTGAAAATGCTAGCCACTGAGTCACAGTTCAGCACCATTTGGCTACTATCTGGAAGAGTACAAAGGTATTTTAATGGAAGAAGAAATGGGTACAAATGCTTCCCAAAGAGAAGCACAAAGCAGGAGGTAACTTATCAGAACAAACAGAGGACAATGGAGAAATGCACCCAGTCTTGCAGATTCTGTGGAGAGCAAAACAGAGTTAATACTTCGAGTCCAGTATGACTTCTTCAGAACTGTGCCGTACCAGACTTGAAATGTTAACTCTGTTTCTCTTTCTACAGATGCTGTCAGAACGACTGGGTTTCTCCACCATTTTCTGTGCTTGTCCCAGCTTTCCTCCATCCATAATATTTTGCTTTCATTAGGCATTGCCTCAGACTCTGGTCTGTAGAAAACAATATAGTTGGGGCATTTGGGACATCAGGTTCAAAAAAAAAGTTGCCAGAAAAGCTGAGCAGGTCTGGCAGCATCTGTGAAGGAGAAAACAGAGTTAACATTTCAGGTCCAGTTCTGAGGAAGGGTCACCAGACCCGATACATTAACTCTGTTTTCTCCTTGACAGATGCTGCCAGACCTGCTGAGCTTTACCAGCAACTTTGTTTTTGTTCCTGATTTACAGCATCCGCAGTTCTTTCGGTTTTTATTTGGGACATAAGGTTGATGTGCAATGGTATACTGCCCGCACTGGGGCAAATTTATATTCTACTGTCTTTTTGTTGTGAAATTATTTTTCTCTTTAAAATTCAAGTGAAGTTTACAGCTCCCTGGGCAGGAGCGAGGTCAAAAGCTTGAGTGCCATGCTAATTGGGAGAGTACGTTCCCAGCACCAACTTGCTTGCCCCACCTGGCCATAATTTTACCGGTGGCTGGGAGGGGTTAGGAAACCCTACTGTCCATGGGGCCATCCCATCATGAGTGCCTCAGGGGAGGTCCATGCTGAGTGTGCAACCCTGCTAGTTTCACTGTTAAAATTGGTGGCCAGTCAAGTGAAAAGGTAGGGAACCTCCTCCAAGGGCCTCCTCTGCCTGTTAAAACTCTGCCACCCTCCTCACAATTCTCAATCTGTGCTTCCACTCATGCTAGTCAACCCAACCTGACCCAAATCCCTAGCACTGCCACTACCAGAGCCTGTCAGGCTGGCGTTGGTGAGACTCTGTGCACACCTTCAAGTTGGAGCCTTCAGCACGAATGGGAGAAGAAAGCCTTCCTCAAGCTAGCAAATCACTAATGGTGGTTGAAAGGGTGCAGGGTGAGCCCGCATAAATGATAGTCTCACTTCAACCTTTACAGTGGAATCCACAGCCCCTCTGATACAATCCAGGCCCAGGTCCTGTAAACATAGCATCCCCCTGGGATTAGTCATCAGGGTAGCAAGGCAAGTAGAGGCCACAGTCAGATTAGCCATGATCATATTAAATGATGGAGCAGGCTCAAGGAGCTGAATGACTTACTGCAGCTCCTAATTTGTATACTCATCTGCACGTTTGTATCTCACTACAGTGGCACTTCCCATGAATGAGTCCAGGCAATGAGTTTAACGATTTATTTGTGGAGTCACTCTTACTTCCACTTGATCTCCATATGATTGTATTTTCCTGCCAGGGATAGTGATCTGAATGGGGAGCTAGCATTTCTGTTTAAGACCCCAGTTTGGGGGCTGCCCAGTTGCCCAAAGGAGCTGTCAGAAATTTCATCCCATGCATCCGTTGCTCTAAACACAGTTAGGGTTCAGCAATAATTGTTGGTCTGCTATGGTACACATGAGTGCCTTGTATTAGAAATGTTTAGTTGGTTGCCAAGACAGAGGAGACTTAATTTGCTTCTACTCATCCTGTTGCTGACACTTGATGTTGACACTAGTGCCAATGGTACAACATTGTCTTTTATCAAACAGAAGCAAAATCTATCAATCTGAAGAAGCATTATGGAAGTGGGTGTAAGTTATAGTCTAGAAGCTGGTTTATGGAATCAGCAACCCATTATGGAGAGATGAAAATCAGGAGTGTTGTCTAATGGACAGCTGATGTGGCATCCCCTGTTTTATACTGTCGCCCCTGTCTATCCTAAAACCTGTGAAGAAACTTTACTACTCAGGAGAATTGCGGATGTTTAACCATGGCTTGTTATCAATGTGCAGGTTGGAAGGAATGTGCTGATGTTAAATTGAGGCAGAAGGACCAAAGCCAAGCAGTGCAGAAACTTCTGGAGCAGATAAAGGCTCCTCGTCATCGGAGCTTCTTCTTAGGTGAGCCCATATGTGAATCTAAACTTTGTTCATTGTCATGGCCTAAACTACCTACACCAAAACGAAATTGTCATCGGTTGGCTCAGATATCCAGGTCTGGGTATGAATTCTTCTTCTTATTCATTCACAGATATGGACATCACCAGCTAGGCCTGCATTCTTTGCCCAGCCTTTATTGCCCAGAGGACAGTTAAGAGTCAAGAACATTGCTGTGAAGCAGGGGTCTCATGTCGATCAGACCACATAATGATGGCAGATTTCCTTCATTGCGCATTGTTGAACCAAATGAGTTTTTCATAACAATCGACAAAGATTTTATGGTCAACATTGGACTTGTAATTCCAGGTTTTTATTGAATTCAAATGCCACCATCTGCCATGTTGGACTTCAAACCCAGGTTCATAGAACATTACCTAGGTCTTTTGATTGAGTCTAGTAATAAAACTACAAGGCTATCTGTGGCTCAGATGGCTGAATGGATGTCATGTGGTACTATATAAAATCTTTGCACAACTGCAGCCATGTGCAGTTGGAGCTCAACGTCACTTCCGAAAACTATGCTCTTCCCTCCTAGAATTGACAATTATTTGACAAGTACACTGTCTTATGTGGCTTTATCAATGAAGCTCCAATGTGTGACTTCCCTGAGCTGTATGAGTTGATCAACAGCCAGATACAAAATTGGAATGGTCGCCTGTTGTCCATCAAACACTGACCAATATCATATACACTGTAACAGTGGGATCGAGTTCAAGAGGCACAAGGTTTTGTTGCAGCTCTACAAAACCCTGGTGAGACCACACTTGGAATATTGTGTCCAGTTCAGGTTGCCCTATTATAGGAAAGATGTGGAGGCTTTGGAGAGGGTGCAAAGGATGTTTACCAGGATGCTGCCTGGACTGGAGGGCTTATTTTACGAGGAGAGGTTGACTGAGCTCGGACTTTTCTCTCTGGAGAGATGGAGGAAGAGAGGTGACCTGATCGAGGTGTACAAGGTAATGAGAGGCATGGATAGAGGCGATAGCCAGAGACTTTTCCCCAGGGCAGGATTGACTGCCACGAGGGGTCATAGTTTTAAGGTGTTAGAAGGAAGTTATGGAGGAGATGTCAGAGGGAGGTTCTTCACCCAGAGAGTTGTGAGTGCATGGAATACTTTGCCAGTGGTAGTCGTGGAAGCAGAGTCATTAGTGACATTTCAGCGACTGCTGGACATGCACATGGATAGCAGCAAATTGAGTGGAATGTAGGTTAGGTTATTTTATATTTGGATTAGGATTAATCCACGGCACAACATCGTGGGCCGAAGGGCCTGTACTGTGCTGTACTTTTCTATGTTCTATGTTATATGTATATCTCTCACAGCTGTGCAGAGGTTACATGATTTTCGAAATGTGCAATAAGTTTATTTACAAGGGTTTCTAAAAGATATCTGCAACCATGTTTGCAGGTCAGCTTCTAATAGTTTAATGATTACTCTGATGCCACATCCAGACTTCACCAGTCAAGCACAATAAGTATGGATCAGTTACCAGGATGTCATAAGTAATCAGATAGATAGGCAAACTGACATATAGATAGATACAATGTTCGCACCGGATCATTGCCCCAGTCGCATCTTCCTAAGATGGCAAAACTGACCTTTCAGAGGGGCAGTTCTGCATGTATTCTCTGGCTGCTTATCTGTTCATTAGAAAGTTTTGATAAGTCTCATAACCCGAAGCCTAAATGTAATTCTAAGTGACTGATGTAGGTTGAAGGAATTCTGATTTGTGATGCACAGCCGTTACCAAAACAAATGACTCTCATAATCAAACACAAGAAAACAGTTGAGCACTACAAAAAGTGCTGGCTCACAGAGTTGACAATACTACTGACAGATTGCCATTTTAAATTCTTTTTTCTTTCATGACACACGAGAATTACTGACAAGACCAGCATTTGTTGCTGGTCCCTAATTGTCTTTGAACTGAATGTCTTAATAAGTCATTTTAGAGGCTGTTAAGGGTGAACAATAATGCTGTTGGTCTGGAGTCACATGTAGACCAGACAATGTCAGAACAGAAAATTTCCCCATCCCCCGCCAAAAACAAGAAGTACAAACATTTAAAGGGACCTCATAGCCATCAAAGCTCGATCTGAGTTCCATGTCTGCTATTGCTGTCTTGACCCCAAAATCTAATACCATGACTCTACTGGGACAAGAAATCCTTGTCCAGCCAGTACCGCCCCCACACCATGAGTGAATTTAAAAGCCCATCCTTCAGGACCCCCCTGTTCAGGAGTAAACCCCACTTCTGGCAGTCTTGTTTTCAATCTCATATACTTCCATCATAAAAAAAGTAAAATACTGACGGAAGTCCAAAATTAAAGCAAACGGCTGGAAATATTGAGCAGTTCTGGCTGTATCTGTGGAGAGAGAAAAGGTAATAAGATTTCAAGTAAGTATGACTCCTCTTCAGAGCTGCACGGAGGTAGAAATGTGATGGATTCTATGCTGTCAAAT